>NC_073256.2:155350000-155640000 GCF_029289425.2 Pan paniscus
ATGAGGAAGCTAGTCCACCAGTGACTGCTGAAAGAACAATCTGCTACCGGTCATCAGGGCACAGTAACCCACTGACTCACTACCGGCACTGCCATTCACAGCATAGTATGCACAGCGTTCTGACATACAGTAGTCACTCTAGTGAACAGCCACTGTCTCATCGTTCCGGGATCTTGGAATTACCCCTGCACCATCAACCACATGGTTACTGTAGAGGCTTCTAGATTATTGCAGTGTGACCCAACCCTGGCCACTCTTGATATCCAAGAATGTGTGTATGGCATAACAAGATCCTCTGTTTTTGTGTTCTTCATAATTTTGCAATGAAAACTGAGTAGGCTTCATTAATTGGGTACCTGAAGTTGTAATGTATTTAATGTGGGTAGTTTGTGGCCATGACTATCTGAAACAGATTTGAAACTTGGAGGGAGCTGTTCAGAAGAGAGACAACAAAGAATATGAAAAAAGAGAAAAAGAGGCGGGGCGTGGTGGCTCACGCCTGTAATCCCAGCACTTTGGGAGGCTGAGGCGGGCAGATCACGAGGTCAGGAGATGGAGACAATCCTGACCAACATGGTGAAACTCACCTCTACTAAAAACACAAAAAATAGCCAGGCATGGTGGCGCGTGCCTGTAATCCCAGCTGCTCAGGAGGCTGAGGCAGGAGAATCGCTTGAACCAGGGAGGCGGAGGTTGCAGTCAGCCAAGATTGTGCCACTGCATTCCAGCCTGGTGACAGAGGAAGACTCCATCTCAAAAAAAAAAAAAAGAGAGAGAGAGAAAGAAAGAGAGACTAGTGGAAGTAAAAGAAAGTGTTGGAAAAAGTTCAACTCTTTTATTTCAGCTGGTTCCCATTCTTGGGTCCTTTGAAAACTATGAATACTTTTCAAATGATTCTCCTTTTGGCTTCTGTGTATTCTTGTTGTATTGTATCTGTCTCATGCTAAAAAAAGAAACAGAAAAAACAGTTGAAAAATATACTCATTTACTCCTTAGAGTTACTGAGAATCAGGAGTATCCTCCCATTCATAATGTTTTTATTTTTAAATGTAAAATTGAAAGATTATAAGAAAAAAATGCATTTCAAGCAACATCAGTAAGCTGGTGATGGACATCTTTTGGGAGAAGGGAAAGGACTTTTCAGTATCCCTAAATTTTCATTATATTGCCAGCTGCCTATTCTCCTTCCACAGCAGGCAGGTTCAGCATGGTGCATTGCTGGGCCTGCAGCAATAATCCACAGCAGCAAGAACAGTGCATCATCCAATTATATGGTCTATTGTTTCATTATTCACCCTACATCAGCTGCACCTGTCACCAACCCCACTCCCCTTCATTTTCTACTTGCAAGCTTACCCTCCCCCTGCACACACAGCAATCATAGCCTGTTCTGAGTAACTTCAGTATCCCATTAGTTTCAGTAAGCAATATACTTCACTTCAATTATAAATTTAGAAATAGCATTCTCTACTATTACCACCCATTTTGGCCCCTATTTTGCCATGAATGAAGTATAGTGAGAGTGAATTATGAAATAGAAATTTTGGAACACAAAATCAAAGTAGCTTCTATCCTCTGCTCTTTGATGCACACCTCAATGTAAATAAAGTCACACACATGACAGACACACCCCGTACACCAGGCACACACACATACCACATACACACAACACTTACATGCACACACACACACACACAGGCACAGGCGTGCACACCAGGAGAGCAAGGCATTGGGTCAGGTAGTTCATTAATGTAACACATTTTTTGAGCCATGCTACATTTTCCTTTTGTTAAATCAATCGAATAACATTTGAGCAACACTGTGAGATATAAAATGGAAATGGAAATTTTGCATTTGCCTTAAAGGAAACTACATTGCAGCAGGTGAAGAAGATATATCCATGAAGACTATTTCCCAACAATTAGTAAGAAAGTATCAAAATGAGATTCAGGATATCTGCGTCCTGTTCCCAGCTAAAACAACCAGCAGTCAGGCAAACAAACAAGAAAAAGCATTAACAATTTTCATAGAAATTATTTTATAAAAGGAATTTGTTAGATAATTGTTAAAAGACTGGATAAGCAAAGATGAATACTGAAATAACAGTGGCAATTACTATAAAAATTAGCTATCCTCTCCAGGACTGGGAAAAAATGGAAATCACGCAGGTTACTGCCGTAAGCTTTTAAAACTAAACACTATGCATGACCCCTTAGTGTCTCTGGCTTAAGGTAGGGTAAACTCCTTGGCCTCTGACCCCATTACTTTCAGTCTAATAACAACCCTCTAGCTCTAACTACTCCAATTAGAGGAAAGGGGCATAGAATAAAGAGGGTGAGGAAAGGACAGTAAAAATAATATTGCCTCATGTGTACAGCAAAACCCATGTAATCAGCACAAAAGGAAGTCTTCACGTGATGTACACTCTTTCTACTTGGTTGACCTTCCACTCTAGGTCATCAGAAGGAGAGCACTGTAGCCATTCGCTGATGTGAGAACACAAGAGGGACAGATCTGGAAGGAAATCTCAGGACATCAGTTGGATATGTCTGTTATTTCTATTAGATATCTACATGTTGAACTAGGCAGCTGAAGACGCAAGTCTGGAATTCAGGTGTGAGGTCCTTCTTGGAGATAGTGATTTTGAATTTATCAGATTCTAGTTAGTATTTAAAGTCATGACATCCTATGAAATCATCAAAGGAGTGAGTATGGATAGAAGAAAGAAAGAAACTGAGATGTGAGTCCTGAGCCATACTGAGGGTTAGTGGATGGGAGGAAAGAAATATCCAGCAAAAAAAAAAAAAAAAGAAAGAAAGAAAGAAAGAAAAGAATAAGACAAAATGGATAACAGAGCAGACCTGCGGTGCCCAGGACAGCCAGCTTGCAAAGACTTCCAGGCAGAGGAACGGATCATCTTGGCCAGTGCTTATATCATTCGGGTTCAAGTGATAAGACAGAAAGCCCCCCAGATATTTAAACAGAGAAAATGTGATGCATATCATCATTAACTAGGTGTTTAAGAACTGAAAACAAAAAATAATAAGATATCAGAGGTCAGAGGAAGCTGCTATCACCAAGGGCCTGGGGAAGCAAAATAAAGTGATTGGAATTTATAAATTGAGAAGTTTGGAGAAAAGGAGCTGAAACAGGCATTCCAGGAGAGGGCATTGCTGAGTTGGTGTGTGTATCTAAGCTCAGAAAAGGAGCCCCAGACATTCAAAAAAGTGAAAGACCATCTGGTGCTGGTGTCTCTAAGGAGACATGGTAAAGCTGGTAGCTGGACCAGTATGTGCTGGAAAAAATTGCAATTTTTCATGGATAAAATTGTATATATTTATTGTAGACAACATGATGTTTTGATACACGTATCCATTGTAGAACAGTGTCAATCTAATGAACATATTCATTACTTCATATACTTATTTTTTGTGTGTGTGGTGAGAACATTTAAAATCTAATTTCTTAGCCAAATTCAAGTATACAATACATTTTTGTTAGTTATAATTGCCATATTGTACAATAGATCTCCTGAACTTATTCCTCCCATCTTACAGAAATTTTGTATCCTTTGACCAACATCTCCACAATCACCAACCCCAACAGCAGTCCTTGGTAATCACCACTTTATTCTCTGCTTCTATGAGTTTAACTTTTGCAATCAAACGCTGCTAAGAGAAGGAAGTGCTGCTTCCTGCTGGGATTATGTTGTCAGCAATGACAAGCAAAAGCAGAAACAGGAAGTAAGTAGGATGGACAGTGTCTTTTTTTTTTTTTTTTTCTCCTGAAGACTTCCAGTCTGTTGAGCTCAATGATGTGACTGGTTGACTGGGTGAGGTAAAGCACTAGGTCTTTGTAAGAGACCAGTAAGTGACTAAGAGAACAGGATACCAGAGGAGCCACCCACCTGGGTATGAAATACACCAAGACAATATGGTAGAGACGGTGAGACAGGCACTATTCTTTAAGAAATAAGGGAGAGCCATGGGGGTGTTGAGAGTAGGGAAGAATCATCTACGGCAACAAGAAAGAAAGTTTCAAACAAAATTTACTGAGCACTAAACCTTTGTGAACAATATGGTTTGGGTATCTTGAAAGGCAGAATTATAACTGGCCTTTCAACCAAGGGTTGGCATTTTTTTTTTCTGTAAAGCATCAGCTCGTCCATGTTTTAGGCATGTGAGGCACGTGGTCTCAGTCACAACTACTCCACTTCACTTCTGCTGGAAAGCAGCTCTGGACGTTGTGCAAAGGAAGAAATGTGTCTGTTTTAATAAAACTCTATTTCTTGACAATGAAATTTGAATTTGATATAATGTTTAAATGTCATAAAATATCATTCTTCTTTTGATTTTTTTTAACCATTAAAAAAATGTAAATATCATTCTTAGCTCATGGGCCAGAAAAACACATTTGCTGTTATAGGGTGTAGCTTGCCAATCCTGTGTTTCAACTGAGGCTCTGCCATCAAAGAGCATGAAGACTCACAGATAACAAGACATAGGCACAGAAATATATGGTTAAAGGTAGAAAATATCAATAAGATTTTGGAGGGATATATTAAAATTCCCATGCAAGTTCAGGAATCAAGGAAAACTGTGAAAGAAGTAGAATACAAGAAATTGTAATGCCTTAGAAACTGCTGACCTAGACATGGATGAATCACCAGCTCTCAATTTGCAGGGCAGGCAAAGCAGATGTGCGTGTTTGGGTAGACCCTCACTTTACTCCTTGTGGCCCTTACAGAGCCCAGTATTAGTCCTGCTTGCTCTGTTTGGCTACTTTCCATAAATCAGCAAAAGCAGCAGGTTGGAAATTATTATTTTCTTAGAATTAACATTTTCTAATCTGATCTGTCTTAAAGGATCGAAGTAACACTGGACATTACAGAAATCTGAGATAACAGGAAGGAAATGCCCAGCCTATCACAGACTAAATATAACTTACCTTTGCATGAATGATTTTCCAAGGAACACCAGCAGGACTTAGAGAGGAGATGGAAAAGAAAAGTGAACTGTCTGGAAGAAATTAGCTTCTGCCAAATTGCACCCCTCCTGCTTCCTGAAAGACTTGCTTTGGAAATTATGCTTATAAAAATCACATTCTCCTTCACTGCAATTTTACAGAGCCTACTATAATATCACTCTTCATCTCCCCCTTTTCTCTCTGCCCACACCACTATTCCCAGATCAGGTAAATTAAGAGGAAACTGGACATTAGAAACCAAAAAGGACAAATCATTAAAGGTATGTGAGCACTCGAGCCAAAATCTGAGAGTTCCAACCCTGTTTCTGCCACTTTATGTTGTTAAACTTCAGACAAGGTAGATGATTTAATTACTTTGTACATAAGTTTCTTTATAAAGAAATAAAGATAATAATGGCATCTATCCCTTAGAATTGTTATGAGGATTAATTGGGTTAATTTATGCAGATTGCTTAAAAATAGTCCCTGGTGCAGAATGAGCATTAACAATTATTATTGACTCTAAAGTATTGTATCAAAGCTTTTACTGACTTCCTGTGACTTAGAGCAGGGGTCCCGAAACCCCAGGCCACAGACTGGTAATGGTCCGTGGCCTGTTAGGAACCGGGCCACACAGCACGAGGCGAGCAGCGGGTAAGTGAGCAAAGCTTCATCTGTTTACAGCCACTCCCTATCACTTGCATTACTGCCTGAGCTACGCCTCCTGTCAGATCAGTGGTGACATCAGATTCTCATAGGAGCACGAACTCTATTGGGAACTGCACATGCGAGGGATCTAGGTTGCCCACTCCTTACGAGAATCTAATACCTAATGATCTGTCACTGTCTCCCGTCACCCCGAGATGGGACCCTCTAGTTGCAGGAAAAGCAGCCCAGGGCTCCCACTGATTCTACATTATGATGAGTTGTATAATTATTTCATTATATATTACAATGTAATAATAATAGAAATAAAGCCCATAATAAATGTACTGCACTTGAATCATCCCGAAAGCACCCCCAACCTCCAGTCCGTGGAAAAATTGCCTTCCACAAAACCAGTCCTCAGTGCCAAAAAGGTTGGGGACTCCTGACGTAGAGGATCCACTACAAGCTCCCAACATTCTGCAACACCCTGAGCCCATTGCTATCTTACACTCTTCTACTCACTGTTGTGACAGCCCATTTCTATCTTACAATCTTGTACTCACTGTTTTCTCTAGCTGGAAAAATATTTCTATTCCTATTCTTAAAAATCCTAGTCATACATTAAGATCCAGCACTAAAATTGGCTTGATTTTGTGCATTTTCTCTGCCTCCACCAAGCATTTAATTCCTTTGTTATGAGCTTTTGTCAGTACAGCTTTTCTTAACTTGCGTGGTGTCTAAGTTAAAATGGCTGTGCAGGAACTCTAGCTCTCTGGTACTTCCAATATAAACCATATGAAAGGGCTGTGCCCTATTGTTCACGCCTGTAATCCCAGCACTTTGGGAGGCCAAGGCAGGTGGATCACCTGAGGTCAGGAGTTCAAGACCAGCCTGACCAACATGATGAAACCCCATCTCTACTAAAAATACAAAAATTAGCCGGATGTGGTGGCAGGCACCTGTAATCCCAGCTACTCAGGAGGCTGAGGCAGGAAAATCACTTGAAATGGGGGGCGGAGGTTGCAGTGAGTCGAGATCATGCCATTGCACTCCAGTGTGGGTGACAAGAGGGAAACTCCATCCCAAAAGAAACAACAAAAAAATGCAGTGGCTCAAGCCCATAATCCCAGCATTTTGGGAGGCCGAGGTGGGCGGATCACGAGGTCAGGAGATCGAGACCACCCTGGCTAACACTGTGAAACCCCGTCTCTACTAAAAATACAAAAAAAATTAGCTGGGTGTGGTGGCGGGCACCTGTAGTTCCAGCTACTTGGGAGGCTGAGGCAGGAGAATCACTTGAACCCGGGAGGTGGAGCTTGCAGTGAGCCGAGATTGTGCCACTGCACTCCAGCCTGGGCGACAGAGCAAGACTCTGTCTCAAAAAAAAAAAAAAAAAAAGATAAGAAAGATTGTTTATTACTCTGGGGCACAGGATAGATTTTCCTACCTCTGTTCAATATTTGTTAGCCTCTGCTTCATACACAAAATAGAGTTGCTGGGTTTTATTTTTCTTTGATAGAGAATGTTCTCAGTACGTTGGCTCATAAGAAATTTTCTTTCTTTGGTTCTTCTTGGTATAGCTAAAAGAGACTTTAAAAAGTAATAAATATATGAAAACCTAAAGGGAAATAAGCAAAGGACACACAGGCAGAAATTATAGAAAACTCCAGTTCTTGTTATGGATTAGAGGTTTCAGGTCCTGCCTGAAAACTGAGCTCACAGACAGGAGAATGCAGCAGAATGAGGTTGTGAACTGAGCTCAGAAATGTGTTGTTCAAATCTTGGCCCCAAGACCTGACAGTATTGTGAACTTGGGCAGGTCTATTTGTCCATGAGAATGGATTTCTTCATAAATACATAGAGCCGTAAATGGCTAGCACTGCAAAATGCTACTACAAGAATTGAGTACACATTAGTGACAACTTTTGGCACTGGACCTAACCCAATACGGGCAACTTTGGCTATGTGGGGGTGGAAGGGGTATTATTTGTGTGTTCCATATCCTTAGGAAATTAACACTCCAGTTCTAAAGGGATGCTACAACCAGCTTCCCAGCCTGCTTCCTGCTCTCTATAACCCAAGCGATAATTCTAATGACAGACTTCAAAGATCTGAAAGCCTTGACAGATTTTAAAGCACAGCCCAAGGGTGCACATGGATCCTGGGGCCCACCCACTTCTGGTCTCAGATCTAACTGCCAGTGGCCCCACGAGAGGCTGGCCTTGGTATTGACATCAATATCTTACCCTCCAAAAATTCCCCATCAAAAATACAAATAGATGTCTGCTTTAATCCGACAGCAACCACAACGTCCAACACACTAGGAATTGCAATGGTATGTGAGAGAATTGCTGGCGTCCTTCAACAAGACTAGGGCTAGAAACAGTCCGACTTATTCTCAGCTTGGAGAAAAGGGGGAAAAAAACTAAAAGGGAAGGAGAAGGAAGAGAAAGAGTTGAGGGGAGAAAATAGCTAAGATTTTTTTTTTTCTAGAATCCGGAAGATTTTAGAATCATGGGTTAAACAAGAGCCCAGAGTTAAAATTAGAATGAAAGTGAACAGGTTCATATTGCCTGGGGTAGAACACAGAACGACAATTGAATGCAAAGGTTACATGAAAGAACTTTTTGAGGGGATGGGAGTGTTCTAAAACTTGATAGTAGGGTGATTGCATTTACTAAAACTCATCTAATGGTAGTATTAATTATCTAAGGGTACACTTAAAATGGGGGAATTTTATCACATGTAAACTATACACCACAATAAAGTTGTGACCCACCCCAGACAGAGCAATCTGGGCTCCAGCCAATGAGGTACCGCCAGGTGGATGGAGCGTGTGCCATCCTCCTGAGATGTGTGGAGCACCTGAGCGAGTTGCTTTGTTTTGTTTTCCCTAGCTGGAGAGTTAACACTGTGCATGCTCCTTAGGGTCCGGCACTGCAGCTGTAAAAGCCCTCTCTGGGCACCTCCTTTAGACTTGAAAGAAGATGGCAACACCTCTGGTTTTGGGAACCAGACTCCAGGAAGGCATTTTAGGGCTGCATAGGAAGCTGAGTTGGCGCAGTACCTCAGCAGCTGTCCCCGAGCGAGGGGACAGCTGCGGATGGAAGTCTTTACTGTGAGCCCTCACCCAGGTGAGTATACGACCTATGTCAGACTCCACTGTGGAGTGGAAGAACTTGGTAGTGACTCCCCATAGGAAGGTCCCAGTTTTTCAGACTTAAAAATGTAGTATGGTGCATAAAGGAATACAGAAACTGTGTCGGAACATTGGCTTGATATTTCAGTTCCTGGGGAGCTTCAGTGGCTCCGTCATTGCAATCCTTATGCCAGTAGCTGCCTTAAAGGGATGTGTGCAGATTAAAGGAGAAGAACCTAGGTGCCAGCATGACCAACTGTCACAGATTCCTTGGGACACTGAGGGTTGCCTGGACTGGGGATTTTCAGGTGCTATAAACAAGGAACTCCAGGCAAACACAGATCCCTCTCTCATCCCTTCCTTAAAGCTTTAGGTGCTCAAATTTGTATCTTCCAAAGATAACTATGGCCACTGTGTGGGAGAAGGGTTATGGAGGCGTAGGGGAAGGCCTAAAATGAGTATGTGGTTTCTGGAAGACAATGATAATAATCTGAACTAGAGTATCAAAATTTGCAAAATTAAATTAAAAGAAAATATTGTGGATTTAACCCTGGAAGTGTGGGCGGGAGTAGGAGTGGGAATCTAAATCATTAGCAGACATGTAAACATCCATTAACGGTTTCTAACCTACTCTACGGTGCAATAGAATCAAATATTTGTAAACAGTGCTTGGGAATAGAGGATAATTTTTTATTTTGACTAAATTGTTGTCTTGAGCCATCTTCTTTTGGCTCACTTGTATTTAACCAATCTGATTTCATCAGATTACCTATAGCTATTAAGACAAGGGGTCAGCTAGGCTTCCTGGGTCGAGAAGGGGCTCAGAAAGCTGTGAAACTCACTCACATCCTGCATCAGGACTTACTTCAGTCCTGGATGAATAATATTGAAGATTATGCTTAAAATATTCCTAACACCAGGACTTGTGCATACGTTTTCTTCCCCAAGAAAGCTATAAACAGCAAAAATTTTGCTGTAAGTTTCCCTCTGTCCTCTCTCCCTTTCTCCCTTCCCCCTCTCTGGAAACTAAAGTAAAAGGAATGTTAACTGCCCCTTTTTCTGTGACCAGCGGACCTTATCTATACTCCCAAAACCAATTCCTCAAAAACATACTTTGTAAAGTCCTGTAAGATCCTGTCTCCTTTGCCATACCGCTGCAAGGTCATAAACTAGATAAAATCTAAGTTGCAATTCCAGTTTTCCTCAAAATCTAAGACATGTCACAAAATAATTTATTGCCTTTGTTTCTCACTCTGGTGACATCTTCCCACCACATGTATTTCCCACCTTAAAGAGTTTAAAAGGGAATCATATAATCTAACTCTGGCAACCCGTTTAGAACCCCTTCCACACTGTGGAAGCTTTGTACTCTTGCTCTGCTCAATAAAACCTTCTACTCACTCTCTCTCGGTCTGAGTCTCTATCACTCACTGCAGTCAGCCGCCACACCAATTCTTTGGTGTGGCTAGGCTAAGAAACTTAGGTGTTATATCTTGGTGAGCCAATCAGAAGTCTCCAGGAAAGGCATCTAAATCATCAAGTGGTGAGTATGATCAGACCTCTTTTGCTTGCTATTCTGTCCTGTCCTTCCTTAGAATTTGGAGGCTAAACACCAGGCACCTGTTGGCCAGTTAAAAGTGATTAGTGGGTGTCAGGCTGTCTGGGAAGGGGCTCTCTAACAACCCCAAGCCCTTCGGAGTTGGGAGCGTTGGTTTGCCTGGAACCAGTTCTAACTCTTTCACTTTCCGTGGTGGTACCAAAGTACACCTGGGAGTGCTCAGCGGACATCTTGGTCTCTCAGATAACCTGGTTGAGACCATGGACCCGTCAGAGGCTCCCCCTGCACGGGTTACTGAGCACTAAGCATGAGACAGCCACATTTTCTGACTCCTGACTCCTGGGTGCTAATGTCCACTGTTTAGACTTCTTTCCTCATCCCGTAAGCACGGTTATTCCCACTAGGCAGGATCAAGATTCCCTATTTAGAAGTCTTAAATTCTTGGGGTGGTGCCCAGAAGATCCCTGTTCATGGTGCCCTCCAGTGTTTAGGCAGTGTCACCATTTGATGGCTATTTCAAAGGGCCAGTTCCCCACCATAGTGTATTGTCCCCCACATCAGGACAATTTAAAGACAGGTCTGTAATTTTCATGTGGATAGTAGAAGTCTCAGGGCATTTCCTTCATTGCTCCCCAGGTAGACTTTCCCCTTCCTTGGGCCCTCTCAAGTACAATCTGTGGTGCATAGGCACGTTCTTAGAGCCATTGAATCGTTGTTTCAACCATTCAATAATTGGTATTGGATGGAAGAAAATATAGTCAGTTGGGACACGGGATACCAGTACCACCTTGAGAGAGGGGCTTACTCCCTTGATGGCAAGTGGGGACAGAAGGCTAAAGTACAGCAGCTGTTCTCTCAGCCCTGGCCTAGAGGACATCCACAACCCCCTTTGAGCTTACTAAGCCTCCTGTTGCTAATTCAGAGATTTCTCCTTGAAGGACAGTTTTATGGCCAGACCCATGTAAATTGGGCCTTAGCATGCAAGCATCAGTGGTGCCCCCAACCCAGGCCTTGCCACCCTGGAATAGGTAGGATGCATTGACAGAAGGACCACAATAAATCCAGCAGTCCTTGTGCCCCATTTAGTGGTCAATGGGCACACGGCAGGGACAAGGGAAGTTTCCATCCTGCTGGTAAGCATGGTTAAATCCAGTAGATGGAGAGCTCAGGAAAAGTGGCCATGAGCTTTGAGCACAATTGGACCTGACCCTTAGGGGATGCCTAGGGGAAGATGAGTCACAGGACTAACCAGGGGTGCGGGCATCCCTGTGTTTAAAATTCCAGATGGGCACCACACCTTCAAAACTGGACACTCCCTTAAGATGCATCCTGAATAACTAAGACAGATTCAACCCTGAGAACTTAAAAAAGAAACAGCTGATTTTCTTCTGTACCAATGCCTGGTCACAGTACTCCTTATAAAATGAAGAAACTTGGCCCCCTGAGGGAAGTATTAATTATAACACCATTCTACAACTAGATCTTTTCTGTAAACAGGAAGGTAAATGGAGTAAAGTCCCTTATGTACAGGCTTTCTTTGCCCTTTGTGACAATACTGCCCTGTGCCAAGCCTGCAAGATTTGCCCAAATGACATAGACCCACAGTTGTCTCCATACTCAGGGCCTCCTCCCTCAGCCCCACTCTCCTTCCCCACTGACTCTCCTCCATCCGGCCCCACTGAAGTGTTAAAGGCACACTGGAAAGAGAACATAAACTCCGTAAGCCAAGCACCCAAACTATGTCCCTTACAAGCAGGAGGAGGGGAATTTATGCCCACCTGTGTACATGTCACTTTCACACTCTCAGATTTGAAACAAATAAAGGCAGATTTAGGGAAATTCTCAGATGATCCTGATAACAATATAGATGTCCTACAAAGATTAGGGCAGTCCTTTGACCTAACATGGAGAGATATCATGTTACTTCTTGATCAAACCTTAAGTCCTACTGAAAAGGAAGCAGCTTTAGCAGCAGCCTGGTAATTTAGGGATCTCTAGTACTTTAGCCAGGTAAATAGTCGAATGGCCCTGGAGGAGAGGGAAAACTTCCCCACGGGGCAACAGGCAGCCCCCACTGTAGACCCTCATTAGGATACTGACTCAGATCATGGAAATTAGAGCTGCAGGCATTTGCTAACTTGCATTTTAAGAGGGTTGAGGAAGACTAGGAAAAAGCCTATGAACTACTCAATGCTATCCACAATTACGCAGAGAAAAGAGGAAAACCCCTCCGCTTTTCTAGAAAGGCTAAGGGAGGCCCTAAAAAAGCACACCTCCCTAACTCCAAATTTCATAGAAGGCCAACTTATTTTAAAAGATAAATTTATCACCCAATCAGCGGCTGACATTAGGAGAAAACTCCAAAAGACAAGTGAAAGTTTTGATTGCTAAACTATTATGGTGAAAATTAAAGTTGTCATTAAGTCTTCATAAGCACCTACATGTTAAATTTCAAACTTCTTCTTTTTTTTTTCTTTTTTTTTTTTTTTGAGACAGAGTCTTGCTCTGTCGCCCAGGCTGGAGTGCAGTGGCATGATCTTGGCTTACTGCAAACTCCGCCTCCCGGGTTCACACCATTCTACTGCCTCAGCCTCCCAAGTAGCGGGGACTACAGGCACCCACCACCACGCCTGGCTAATTTTTTGTATTTTTAGTAGAGATGGGGTTTCACTGTGTTGGCCAGGATAATCTTGATCTCCTGACCTCGTGATCCGCCCACCTCGGCCTCCCAAAGTGCTGGGATTACAGGCGTGAGCCACCACACCTGGCCTAAACTTCTTGTTTTAAATCCACTTAATGTGTACAATTCCTTTTCTGCACAGTGTCTTTGTTTTTTTAGATTTTAATTCAGGGGTCCATGTCCAGGTTTTTTATATAGGTTAATTGTGTTTTGTGGGGGTTAGGAGTATATATTATTTCATTACCTCAGTGATAAGCATAGTACCCAATAGGTAGTTTTTTGATCCTCACTCCCATTCCACCCTCCATGCTCAAGTGGGCCCGCTGGCTGTGGTTCCCTTCTTTATGTCCATGTGTACTCAAAGTTTAGCTCTCACTTATAAGTGAGAGCACGGGTATTTGTTTTCTTTTCCTGTGTTAGTTTTCCTAGTATAACGGCCTACCATCCATATTGCTGCAAAGGGCAGGATCTTATTATTTTTTTATGGCTGTGTACTATTCCATGATATATATGTACCCCATTTTCTTTATCCAGTCTACTGTTAATGGGCATTTAGATGGATTTCACATCTTTGCCATTGTGAATAGTGCTGTGATGAACATAAGTGTGCATGTATCTTTATGGCAGAATGATTTATATTCCTTTGAGTATATACCCAATAATGGGATTGCCAGGTCAAATGGTTGCTCTTCTTTAAGTATTTTGAGAAATTGTCACACTCCTTTCCATAATGCTTCAACTAATTTACATTCCCACCAGCAGTGTATAAGCATTCCCTTTTCTCCACAGCCTCACCAGCATCTGTTATTTTGTTACTCTCATTAATAACTATTCTGACTGGTGTAAGATGGTATCTCAATATGATTTTAATTTGCACTTCTCTGATGATTAGTGATGTGTAGCATTTTGTCACATACTTGTTGGCCACATGTATGTCTTCTTTTGAAAAGTGTCTTTTCATGTCCTTTGCCCACTTTTTAATGGCATTGTTTGTTTTTTGCTTATTAAGTTGTTTAAGCTCCTTATAGATTTTTGATATTAGAATTTTGTTGGATGCATAGTTTGCAAATATCTTGTCCCATTCTGTGGATTGTCTGTTTACTCTATTGTTAGTTTATTTTGCTGTGCTGGAGCTCCTTAGTTTAATTAGCTCCCACTTGTCAATTTTTGTTTTTCTTGCATTTGCCTATGCTTTTACTTAGTCGTAAATTCTTTCTCAAAGTTGATTACCAGAATGATGTTTTCTAGATTTTCTTTTATAATTCTTATACTTTGAGGACTTACATTTAAATGTGTAATCCATCTGGCGTTAATTTTTATACATGATGACATATAGAGGTCAAGTTTTATTCTTCTGCATATAGCTAGCTAGCTGTTGCAGCATCATTTATTGAACAGGGAGTCTTTTCTTCATTGATTATTTTTGTTGACATTGTTGAAGATCAGATGGCTGTATGTGTGCAGCTTTATTTCCAGGTTCTCTATTCTGGACCGTTAATCTATGTGTCCGTTTATGTACTAGTACCATGCTGTTTGGGTTATGGTAGCCTTCTAGTGCAGTTTGAAGTTGAGTAATTTGGTACCCCCAGCTTTGCTCTTTTTACTTAGGATCACTTTAGCTATTTGGACTCTTGTTTGCTTCCATATGAATTTTAGAACTTTTTCTCTAATTCAGTGAACAATGTCACTGATAGTTTGATAAGAATAGCATTTAATTTGTACATTGCTTAGGGCAATATGGCCATTTTAATAGTATTGATTCTTCTTATTTATGAGCATGAAATGTTTTTCCATTTGTTTGCGTCATGTCTGATTTTATTCAGAAGTATTTTCTAATTCTCATTTGAGGGGTCTTTTACCTCCTTGGTTAGCTGTACTTCTAAGTTTGTATGTGGTGTGTGTGTGGTTATTGTGAACGGGACTGTGTTCTTGATTTGGCTCTCAGGTTGGGCATTGTTGGTGTATAGAAACACTACTGATATTTGTACATTGATTTTGTATTCTTAAACTTTGCTGAAGTTGTTTATCGTATCTAGGGGCTTTGGGGCAGATATTATGGGGTTTTCAAGGTATAAAATCATATTGTCTGCAAAGAGAGATAGTTTGACTTTCTCTCTAATTGGATGCTTTTTATTTCTTTCTCTTGCTTGATTATTTTGACTCAGACATCCAGTAATATGTTGAATTGGAGTGGTGAGAAAGTGCATCCTTGTCTTGTTCTGCCTCTCAATGGGAATGCTTCCAGTTTTTGCCCATTCAATATGATATTGCCTTTGGGTTTGTCATAGATGACTCATTATTTTGAGGTATCTTCCTCCAACATCTGATTTTTTAAGGTTTTTAACATTAAGGGATACTGAATTTTATGCAAAGCCTCTTCATCTATTAAGATGATCATGTGGTTTTCATTTTTAGTTTTGTGATGAGTCACATTTATCGATTTGCATATGTTGAACAAACCTTGCATCCCAGGGTTAAAGCCTACTTGGTCATGGTAGATTAGTTTTTGATGTGCTGCTGTGATATGGTTTGGCTGTGTCCCCACCCAAATCTCACCTTGAATTGTAATAATTCCCACATGCCAAGGGTGGGGCCAGGTGAAGATAACTGAATCATGGGGGCAGTTTCCCCCATACTGTTCTCATTGTATTGAATAAGTCTCATGAGATCTTGTGGTTATATAAATGGGAGTTCCCCTGCACAAGCTCTCTTTGCCTGCCACCAGGTAAAATGTGTCTTTGCTTCTTCTTTGCCTTCTGCCATGATTGTGGGGCCTCCCTGGTCATATGGAATTGTGAATCCATTAAACCTCTTTCCTTTATAAATTACCCACTCTTGGGTATGTCTTTATTACCAGTGTGAGAAAAGATTAATACACGCTGTATTCATTTTGCTTGTATTTTTTTGAGGATTTTTGCATCTATGTTCATCAAGAAAATTAGCCTTAATTTTCATTTGTAGTTGTGTCTCTGCCAAGTTTTGGTATCAGAATGATGCTGGCCTCATAGAATGAATTAATGAGAAGTACCTCTTGCTCAATTGTTTGGAATAGTTTCAGTAGGAATGGTATCAGCTCTTCTTTATATGTCCAGCAGAATTTGGCTGTGAATCTATCTGGTCCAGGGTTTTTCCTGGTTGGTAGGCTTTTATTACTGATTCAATTTCAGAACCTGTTATTGGTCTGTTAAGGGTTTCAGTCTCTTCCTGATTCAATCTTGAGAGGTTATATGTTTCCAGAAATATATCCATTTCTTATAGGTTTTCAAGTATGTGTGCATAGTGTTGTTTATAATAGTCTCTGAAGGATTTTTGTATTTTTGTGAGGTTGGTAGTAATGTCTGCTTTGTCATTTCTTATGGTGTTCATTTGTATCTTCTCTCTTATTGTCTTTATCAGTCTTATTTCCTCTTTCAAAGAGCCAACTTCTGGTTTCATTGATCTTTTGTATGGTTTTTGGTGTATCAATTTCATCCAGTTCATCTCTGATTTTGGTAATTTCTTGTCTTCTTCTGATTTGGGGGCTCATTTTCTCTTGTTTTTCTAGTTCCTCTAGATGCAGTAACAGACTGTTAATAAGAGATATTTCTAACTTTTTAATGTGGACATTTAATGGTATGAACTTCCCTCTTAACACTGCTTTAGCTGTGTCCCAGAGATTCTGAAATGGTGTATCTTCGTTTTCATTAGTTTCAAATAATTGCTTGATTTCTGCCTTAATTTTATGGTTTACCCAAAAGTCATTTAGGAGCAGGTTGTTTAATTTCCATGTAATTTGTGCATTTTTGACTGATTTTCTTTTTATTCATTTCTATTTTTATTGTGCTGTGGTTGCAGAGTGCAGTTGGTATGATTTTTTTTTTTAATTTGCTGAGAATTGTTTTATGGCCTATTGTGTGGTCGATTTTAGAATATGTGCCATGTGCAGAGAGAAGAATGTATATACTGTTGTTTTGGCATAAAGAGTTCTGTAGCTATCTGTTAGGTACATTTGGTCAAGTGTCAAGTTCGGGTCTCAAAAAATTTTTGTGAGTTTCCTGCCTTCATGCTCTAATACTCTCAGTGGGGTATTTAAGTCTCCATATTATTGTGTGGTTATTTAAGTCTCTTAATAAGCTTCTAATAATTTTTTTATGAACCTAGATGCTCCTGTGTTGGATGAATATATATTTAGGATAGTTAAGTCTTCTTGTTGTATTGAATTCTTTCCCTTTATGTAATGCCCTTCTTTGTCTTTTTTGATAATTGTTGGTTTAAAATCTCTTTTGGCTGAAATTAGAATAGCAATCCCTGCTTTTTTTTGTTTTCTGTTTGCTTGGTAGATTTTTCTCCATCCTTTTACTTCAAACCTATGGATGTCATTGGATGTAAAATGAGTCCCTTGAAGATAGCATACTGTAAAGTCTTGTTTCTTTACACAACTTGCCACTTTGTGCATTTAAGTGGGGCAGTTAGCCCATTTACATTCAAAGTTAATATTGATATGTGTGGATTTTGTCCTGTCATCATGATGCTAGCTGGTTATCATGCAGACTTGATTGTGTAATTGCTTTATAGCAGGGGTCAACAACCCCTGGGCCACAGACCAGTACTGGTCCCTGGCCTGTTAGGAATCAAGCCACACAGCAGGAGGTGAGAAGTGGGTGAGTGAGCAAAGCTGAGGTCTGACTCCTGTTAGATCAGATGTGGCATTCAATTCTCATATTTAAAGACAATGAACCCTATTGTGAAATGCACATGCAAGGGATCTAGGCTCCACACTCCTTATGAGAACCTAATGCCTGATGATCTGTCACTTTCTCCCATCACTCCCAGATGGGACTCTCTAGTTGCAGGATAGCAAGCTCAGGGGTCCCACTAATTCTACATTATGGTGAGTATGTAATAATAATAGAAATAAAGTTCACAATAAATATAATGATCTTGAATTATCCTGAAAACCACCCCAACCCTAATCCATAGAAAAATTGTCTTCCATGAAATCGGTCCCTGGTGCCAAAAACGTTGGGTACCACTGCTTTATAGTGTCAATGGTCTATGTACTTAAGTGTGCTTTTATAGTTGCCGGTTATGGTTTCATTTCCATATTTTGTGCTCTCTTAAGGACCTCTTCTAAGGCAGTTCTTGTGGTAATAAATTCCCTTCTCATTTGCTTGTCTGAAAAGGTCCACCTAGAATTACATTCTCATTAAAATTAGTTTTTAGTCATAGGCATAAAAAGAATAGATACAAAAAAATAAAGAACTCCAAACCACCAGACTTTCCCTATTAGAAGTCTTTCAGATGGAAGGAAAATAATAGCAGATAGAAATATGGCATTTCAGAAAGGAATGAAGAGCATTGAAAATAGTAACTATTTAGCTAAATATGTAAAATCTGTTCCTATTATGCAAAATACCTTTAAGAGATACTTTACTGCTTAAGCAAATAACAACAATATAGTATGGGTTTTATTGCATATGTAAAGTTGAAATGTATAACAAAAATAGCAACAATAGCCAAAGGATTGGTAGGAGAGAAATAAAAATATAATATTTAAAGAGTATTTTACCTTGCACAAAGTGGCACATTACCTAAATACAGACTATAAGTTAAAGACATGTATAGTAAAGCAAGCACTTGAATAACAAAACAAAGAATGATAGCTAATAGTCCAACAATGAGATAATTGAAATCATTACAAAAATTCCATGTTCCCCAAAAGGTAGCAAAAACCAAATAAATAAAAAGATCAATTCAGACAAATAGAAAATAAGTAGCAAAATTATAGATTAACTGAACGATTTTAATAATAACAATAAATTTAAAAGTCTAAATGCCTTAGTAAGATACAGAGATTGTCAGATTGAATTTTACAAATAAGGCATAAGTATATGCTCTTTTTAAATATACAGACACAAATAAGTTACAGGTAAAATGATTGAAAAGACATTCACTGATAACACTAATATAGAGAGAGCTACAATATCTGTGTTAGTTAAAAACAATGAGCTTTACTTACAAAGAAAATGACCACAAAGAAAATCATTTTATAATAATAAAGGAATCAATTTATCAAGAGAACACAAAAGTCTTAAACATTTACGTAACTAATGAGAGAGCTTCAAAATACATGAAGTAAAAACAGATGACACTGCAAAGAGAAACAGAAAAATTCAGAATTATACAAAGAGATTTCAGTACTCTCCTCTCAAAAATTGGTAGAGCAAGTACATTGAAAGTGTATGAAATTATACAAAATAAAAGAGTTGATATATTTGACATTTGTGGAAGACTATACTCCAAAACAGAAAAAAAAAAAAAAAAAAGAGAAAAAGAAAGAACAGAAAAAAAAAACTCCTTTCAAGTAAACATGGAACATTATTCAAAACAGAGCATATTTGAGGACATAAAATAATCCTCGGGCCAGGCAAGGTGGCTTACACCTGTAATCCCGCCACTTTGGGAGGCCCAGGAGGGCAGATCACAAGGTCAGGAGTTCGAGACCAGCCTGACCAATATGGTGAAACCCTGTCTCTACTAAAAATACAAAAATTAGTTGGGTGCAATGGCGCACACCTGTTATCCCAGCTACTCAGGAGGCTGAGGCAGGAGAATTGCTTGAACCTGGGAGGCAGAGGTTGCAGTGAGCCCAGATCGCGCCACTGCACTCCAGCCTGGTGACAGAGTGAGACTCTTTCTCAAATAATAATAATAATAATAATAATCCTCAATGAACTTAAAAAAATAGAAAGTATATTTCTTGACTCTAATATAGTAAAATTAGAAATCAGTAACAGAGAGATCTCTGGAAAATCCCTAAAGACTTTTTAACATATGATACATATCTAAATAATAACTCAAAGAAAAAATCAAAATGAAAATTAGGAAGTACTTTTTACCAAGTAAAATTAAGACAGTATGTAATAAAATTTTGTGCTGCTAAAGCACCAATTTTGCAAGGGGATGATTTATGGTACCAAAACACCTATATTAGAAAAAAATGAATTATGTCAAATCAGTAACCACACCTTCTCTCTCAAAAATGAAGGGGAGGAGGAAACAAGCTTCCCAAATTTTAGTAGAAGAAAAGAAGTACTAAAGATAAGAGTAAATATTTTAACAAAATAGAAAACAGAAAATTTTTTTAATTATTGAAACCAAATGCTCATTTTTTGAAAATATCAATATAATCAATAAACTTCTAGTCATTTTGATTGATAAGGAAAAAAGAAAATACACCAATATCAGGAATAAAAGGAGACATAACTACAGATTCTACAAATATTAAAAGAATAATAATGAAATATTGTTGAAAACATAAGCCAATAAATTTAACAATTTAGATAAAATGAGCACACTCTTGAACCACAGAAACAATCAACCCTTCTGCAAAAGAAACATAAACCAAAAATAAAAGAGTTCTGTATCTATTAATAAAATTAAAATTGTAGTTACAATCCTTCTCACAAAGAACCTTCTAGACCCCATTGACTTCATTTGGTTTCACATCTACCAAACAATTACAAAAGAAATAATACCCAGCTTTTTGTCATATTCTTGTTGGCCGCATGTATATCTTCTTTTGAGAAGCATCTATTCGTGTCCTTTGCCCACTTTTTAGTGGGGTTGTTTTCTTCTTGTAAATTTGTTTAAATTCCATACAGGTGCTGGATATTAGACCTTTGCCAGATGCATAGTTTGCAAAAATTTTCTCCCATTCTCTGGGTTGTCTGTTTACTCTACTGATAGTTTATTTTGCTGTGCAGAAGCCCTTTAGTTTAATTAGATCCCATTTGTCAACGTTTGCTTTTCTGCAATTGCTTTCAGCATCTTTGTCATGAAATATTTGCCCATGCCTATGTCCTGAATGGTATTGCCTAGGTTGTCTTCCAGGGTTTTTATAGTTTTGGATTTTACATTTAAGTCTTTAATTCACTTTGAGTTAATTTTTGTATATGGTGTAAGGAAGGGGTCCAGTTTCAATATTCTGCATATGGCTAGCCAGTTATCCCAGCAACATGTATTGAATATGGAATCCTTTCCCCATTGCTTGTTTTTGTCAGCTTTGTAGAAAATCAGATGGTTGTAGGTGTGTGGGCTTATTTCTGGGTTCTCTCTTCTGTCCTATTGGTCTATGTCTCTGCTCTTGTACCGGTACCATGCTGTTTGGGTTACTGTAGCCCTGTAGCATAATTTGAAGTTGGGTAGCTTGATGCTTCCAGCTTTGTTCTTTTTGCTTAGGATTACCTTGGATATGCAGGTTCTTTTTTTGGTTCCATATGAATTTTAAAATAGTTTTTTCCTAGTTCTGTGAAAAAATGTCAATGGTAGTTTAATGGGAATAGCATTGAATCTTTAAATTGCTTTGAGAAGTATGACCATTTTAACAATATTGATTCTTCCCATCCATGAGCATGGAATGCTTTCCATTTGTTTGTGGCATCTCTGATTTATTTGAGCAGTGGTTTATAGTTCTCCTTGTGGAGAACTTTCACTTCCCTTGCTAGTTGTATATCTAGGTATTTTATACTTTTTGTGGCAATTATGAAAGGGAGTTCATTCATCATGATTTAGCTCTTGGCTTGACTGTTGTTGGTGTATAAGAATGCTAGCTGATCATTAGAGAAATGCAAATCAAAACCACAATGAGCTACCATCTCACTCCAGTCAGAATGGCTATTATTAAAATGTCAAAAAATAACAGATGCAGGCGAAGTTGTGGAGAAAAAGGCATGCTTATATACTGTTGGTGGGAGTGTAAATTAGTTCAATCATTGTGGAAGATTGTGTGTCGATTCCTCAAAGACCTAATGACAGAAATACCATTCAACCCAACAATCCCACATCCCCAAAGGAATATAAATAATTCTATTATAAAGACACATGCACACATATGTTCATTGCCACACTATTTACAAAAGCAAAGACATGCAATTAACCCAAATGCCCAACAATGACAGACTGGATAAAGAAAATGTGGTACATATACACCATGGAATACTATCCAGCCATTAAAAAAAACAAGATCCTGTCTTTTGCAGGGACGTTGATAGAGCCGGAGGCCGTTACCCTTAACAAACTAATACAGGAACAGAAAACCAAGGACTGCATGTTCACACTCATAAGTGGGAGATAAATGAAGAGAACACATGGACACATAGAGGGAAACAACACACACTGGGGCCTACCAGAAGGTGTAGGGATGGAGGAGGGAGCGGACCAGAAAAAACAACTAATGGATACTAAGCTTAAGCACTGGGTGATTAAATAATCTGTACAATAAACCCCCATGACACGTTTACGTACATAACAAACCTACACAACCTGCACCCATACCCTTGAACTTAAAATAAAAGTTAGAAAAAAAGAAAGACATAATACCAATTCCACATAAACTCTTCCAGAAATTTAAAGAAAAAGGAACATTTCTCAACTAATTTTGTGAAGCTATTATTACTCTTATTCTAAATAAGACAGACATTAAAAGAAATTCATAGACCAATACATCTCATTAGCATAGATATAAAAGTTGTAACCACAATGTCAGCAAATCATGTCCAACATATGTGAGACTGAAGAAATACCATGACCAAATGGGGTTTATCCAAAAAATGCAAGACTGGTTTAACATTTGAAAAACAAACAGTGTAATTAGCAAACTAAAAGAGGGAAAATAAATAATCATCTCAAAAAATAGTGAAAACACATTTGACAAAATCTACTTTTATAAGAACACTTAGTAGAAGAAAATTTCCTTATGATAAAGATTGCTAATAAAACCTGCAGCTAACATCATACTTAATAGTGAAAGATTGAATGTTTTCCTTCTAAAATTGGGAATACAGCAAAGGTTGTTCATTCTCACCACTTCTATTCAACATTGTATTAGATGTTCTAGTACTACAATAAGGAAACAAAAAGAAATAGAAGGCATCCAGATAGAAAAGAAAAATATGAAACTCCTTTATCTTATAGAGGACATGAGGATGCATATAAAATCTGGTGGGATGTACAATAAAGCTATTTGACCTAATAAATATATCCATTACGTTTGCAAGATACAATAACAATACAGGGAAATTAATTGTACTTCTATATGCTACCAATAAACAATTGAAAATTGATACCATAATATTCACAATTGCATTAAAAATATGAAATGTTTGGGGATAAAACTGATAAAGATGCGAAAAACTTCTGCACTGACAGGAATAAAGCATTGCTGAGGAAAAATTACAGAAGACCTAAGTAAATTAAAAGTCATACTGTGTACTTGAATTTGAATGTTCCATGTTATTAAGATATCTATTATTTCCAAATTGATCTATAGATTAAATGTAATCTCTATCAAAATATATTTTTAAAAATTTATTTGGAAAGTTAAATGATATAGCATATTGAAAGCAACTTTGAAAAGAAGAACAATATTTAAGAGCTAGCATATCAAGACTTACTTTATTAATCAAGGGAGTGTGATATTAGTATAAAGATTGACATATAGAACATTGGAGCAGAAAAAAATAATAATTCAGGAAAAGACCCAGATATCTATGCAAAACTAATTTTCAAGAAAAATTACAGGCTATTTAGTAGACAAAGATCAGTCTTTTCAACATACAGTGTGAGAAAAAATTGATATCCATATTCAAGAAAGCAAATACGTATCTCAAATCACACACAAAAACTAACTTAAAATGGATCATAGACAAAATTGCAAAGCAACACTATAAAACTGTAATAACACAGGAGACAATCTTTTTGACCTTGAATTAGTCAAATGTATCTGGGATATGATACCAAAAACAAAGTTTATTTAAAAAGTTGGACTTTATAATGTTTTAAAAAAATTCTATGAAATTTACTGTTAAGAGAATGAAAAAAAAAAGAACATGCCAGAGACTGGAAGAAAATATTTGTAAATCATAAGTCTAATGAAATACTTTTATCTGGAATATAGAAAGGACTCAAACTTAATAATAAGAACCCTTTCCCCACACACAAAAGGGGTGAGATTTGAATAACTACCTCAGAGAAATGTAAACTTAAGCTGGCTTTGGGTCCCCACCCAGATATCATGGAAACTGGTGGGAGGTGATTGGATCATGGGGGTAGATTTCCCTTTTGCTGTTCTCGTTATAGTGAGTGAGTTCTCAGGAGACCTTGTTGTTTAAAAGCATGTATTTCCCCTTCCACTTTCTGCTGCTCCACCACGTGAAGATTGTGACTCTTTTCCCTTCAACTTCTGCTATGATTGTAAGTTTCCTGCGGCCTCCCCAGCCATGCCCTCTGTACAGCCTGTGGAACTGTGAGTCAATTAAACTTCTTTTCTCCATAAATTACCCAGTCTCAGGTATTTCCTTATAGCAGTGTGAGAACAGACAAATACATTTACCTATCAGAATAGCTAAAATTGAAAAGAAAAATCATTCAACTGTTAGGAGCAACTGGAACTTTCATACACTTCTAATAGACATTTAATGTGATACAGTCACTTTGAAAAAGGATTTGGCAATTTTGTTTGTTTGTTTTAAACTTAAACATATACCGACTATATAATTCAACCATTCAACTCCTAGAGGTTACCCAAAAGAAATTAAAGTATACTTACCTATAAAGACTTATACATGAATGTTCATAGTAGCTTTATTTGTATTAGTCAAAATGGGAAACAACCCAAATTTCCTTCACCAGCTGAATAGTTAAACAAACCGTAGCATATGCATACAATGGAATGCTATTCATCAATAAAAAGAAATGGGTTATTGGTACATGCTACAAAAGGTATGACATTCAAAATACTTATGCTTAGTTAAAGAAGATGTATTGGTCTGTGTTCACACTGCTGATAAAGACTTACCTGAGACTGGGCAATTTACAAAAGAAAGAGGTTTAATAACTTACAGTTCCACATGGCTGGGGAGGCCTCACAATCATGGTGGAAGACAAGGAGAAGCAAGTCACATCTTACATGATATGATGGTGGCAGGCAAAAAAAACAGAGATTGGGCAGGAAATTTCCCCTTATAATAATCCTGTGAGACTTATTCACTATCATGAGAACAGCACGGGAAAGACCTGACTCCATTATTAAATTACCTCTCATCGGGTCCCTCCCATAACACAGGGGAATTCAAGATGAGACTTGGGTGGAGACACAGCCAAACCAAATCAGAAGCTGTACCTCCTACTCCTCAAAAAAGAGCTGATTCTGTATTATTTCGTTTATATAAAATTTAGGAAAATCAAACATATATAGTGACATAAAGCAGATCAATCATATGTTGAAAGAAGCTGAGAGGAGAAATTGGAGATAAGAATTAGAGAGGAGCATATGTAAACTTTTGTGAGTGGTGGATATATTAACTTTCTTCATTTTAGTTATGATTTTACAGTTGTATACATATACCAAAGTGTATCAAATTCTACACTTTACATATGTGCAGCTTATCATATTCCAATTATACCTCAACAAAGCTGTTCAATGAAGAATACTTTTAGAGCAGTAATGGGGAAGAGGAGCCTAGACTTAGTGGTATACTTAACAGATGTTTTCCCTCCAAAATTGGAAACAAGATTATTTTCTCAAAGTGTAGAGAAAAGGTAGATGGATTTCAGAAGTTCAAAGTAAGCTAAGAAGGTTTAAAACAGTTGTTCTGAAGAGGAGAAGAGCTAATTGACCAGAAAAACAAAACAGAACAACATAAAAAATTGCCAATTAATGAAATTTTCATTATTCTGGGACACAAAAATGAATAAAATATAGTCCTAAACTCTCAGAAACATCACAACTCATGGTACACAGGCAGTACTTTCTTCTGTTTAGAAGACTGAACAATTCTGTAATGCCTTTTATAGTGTTCATTTATTTTCAAAGCAATGAGCTTCAAAATACTTTATTAACAAACAGATATAAATGCTACCTTTTTTCCATACTGTATATGAACTTTGTGCCATGTCATGAAATATTCTTTTAATCCAGTCAATTATTTGTGAAGTATACTCACCTAAGGCCCACATATGGGCACTGGAGTTCATTTGGACAGGAGGAAAGAGTTTCTTTGTTGTTGGTGTACTTAATGATTGAGAGGGATTTTCTCAGTGATCAGGGAGCACCTGGTCCATTTGCAGCTTAACAATGTATCAATCCCAGGAGCAGAGGTGGAGCTGTGCTGCTCTCCACCTGGTTGCATCCATTGGTTCCCCTCGGCATGGTCACTTCACATTAACCCTGCCATCAAACATAGCTCTGTACTGCTGAGCACACAAAGCCCACTGCCAGGACCACCTGGGATGCTGCAAGACAGATGGATTTGGCAAGTAACCTTGAAAGAAAATATTTCCAGATGACTAACATGTAACATCCCAGGGTGCTTCAGAAATTATGTGCAGATATCCATGTTGGAAGAAGGTTCACAGTCCTATGTCCATAATCCTGCAGTCATCTCTTATTTAAATTTAAGTAACCCCCAAAAGTGCTGATCCAAAGATGACTTAAATATTTCTAATGTCTTCAGGAGACCTGAAGTAACAGTTCTGACATGGTTTGGCTGTGTCCCAATCCAAATCTCATATTGAATTGTAGCTCCCATAATCCCATGTGTCATGGGAGGGACCCAGTGGAATACAATTGCGTCATGGGGGCGATTACCCCCATGCTGTTCTCCTGATAGTGAGTTCTCACAAGATCTGATGGTTATATAGGGGCTCTTCCCCCTTTGCTCGGCACTTCTCCGTACTTCCACCATGTGAAGAAGGACATGTTTGCTTCCCCTTCTGCCATGATTGTAAGTTTCCTTAGGGTTCCCCAGCCCTGTGGAACTGTGAGTCAGTTGAACCTTTGTGCTTTATAAATTACCCAGTTTCAGGCAGTTCTTTAGAGCAGCAGGAAAATGGACTAATACAGTACATTGATATTGCAGACAATGGGGTGCTGCTGTAAAGATACACAAAAATCTGAAAGCAGCTTTGGAACTGGATAACAGGCAGCGATGGGAACAGTTAGGAAGACTCAGAATAAGACAGAAAAATGTGGGAAAGTTTGAAACTTCCCAGAGACTTGTTGAATGACTTTGACCAAAATGCTGATAGTGATATGGACAATGAAGTCCCAGTTGAGGCAGTCTCAGATGGAGATGAGGAACCTTTGGGGAAATGGAGGAAAGATCACTCTCGTTATTCTTTAGCAAAGAGACTGGCAGCATTTTATCCCTGCCAGGGGCAAAGATCTATAGAACTTTGAACCTGAGAGCGATGAGTTAGGATATCTGGCAGAAGACATTTCTAAGCAGCAAGAAGTTCAAGAGAAAGCAGAGCATAAAAGTTTGGAAAATTTGCAGCCTGATGATGCTAGAGAAAAGAAAATCCTATTTTCTGTAGAAAAATTCAAGCTCGCTGTAGAAATGTGCATAAGTACATAAGTAACAAGGAGCCCAATGTTAAACACAAATACAAAAGGGAAAATGTCTCCAGGGCATATCAGAGACCTTTGTGGAAGCCCCTCCCATCACAGACCTGAGTCCTAGGAGGAAAAAATGGTTACATGGGCCAGGCCCAGGGCCTTGCTGCTTTGTGTATTCTCAGGACTTGATGCCCTGCATCCCAGCTGCGGCTAAAAGGGGTCAATATACAGCTCAGCTCATTGCTTTAGAGTGTGCAAGCCCCAACCCTTGGTGGCTTACATGTGGTACTGGGCCTGCAGGTGCACAGAAGTCAAGAATTGAGGTTTAGGAGCCTCTGCCTAGATTTCAGAGGATGCATAGAAATGCATGGATGTCCAGGAAGAAGTTTGCTGCAGGGGCAAAGGCCTCATGGAGAATCTCTACTAGGGCAGTGAGGTTGGGAGGTGTGGAATTGAAGCCCCCACACAGAGTCCCCACTGGAGCACTGCTTAGTGGAGCTGTGAGAAGAGTGCCAGCATTCTCCAGCCCCCAGAATGGAAGATCCACCAACAGCTTGCACCATGCACCTGAAAAGACACTCAACACCAGCCCATGAAAGCAGCTGGGAATGTGGCTGTATCCTGCAAAGCCACAGAGGCATAGCTGCCAAAGGCTGTGGGAGCCCACTTCTTGAATTAGTGTGATTTGGATGTGAGACATGGAGTCAAAGGAGATCATTTTGGAACTTTAACGTTTAATGACTGCCCTGTTGGACTTTGAACTTGCATGAGGCCTATAACTGCTTGGTTTTGGCCAATTTCTCCCATTTGGAATGGGTGTATTTACCCAGTGTCTGTACTCCCACTGTATCTAGGAAGTAAGTATCTGGCTTTTGTTTTTGCAGGCTTATAGGTGGAAGGAACTTGCCTGGTCTCAGATGAGACTTTGGACTTGAGATTTTGAGTTAAGATTTTGGGGGAGTGTTGGAAAGGCAAAATTTTGCTTTAAAATGTGAGGACATGAGATTTGGGAGGTGCCTGAGGTGGAATGATATGGAGTAGCTCTGTTCTCACCCAAATCTCATCTTGAATTGTAGTTCCCATAATCCCCATGTGTCGTGGAAGGGACCCAATGGGAGATAATTGAATCATGGGGGCAGTTACCCTCATGCTATTCTTGTGATAGTGACTAAGTTCTCATGAGATCTGATGGTTTTATAAATGTCATTTTCCACCTTGCTCAGCACTTCTCCTTCCTGCCGCCATGTGAAGAAGAATGTGTTTGCTTCCCCTTCTGCTATAATTGTAAGTTTCTTGAGGCCTCCCCAGCCCTATGGAACTGTGAGTCAGTTAAACTCCTTTACTTTGTAAATTACCCAGTCTTGAGCAGTTTTTTATAGTAGCATGAGAACTGACTAATACATGTTTCATTGAGGAAACTCATAACGTAACAGCATTTCTTCTTAGGAATCTACCTTCCTGAAGAGAGCAGGGGCACTATCTTTGGTATCTGTTCAGTCTTTTTTCAGTGCCCTATTCTCTGGAGTCCATTCTTCCTCCTCAGGCCCTGAGTGCTTTCAATCTGCTGCAGGTCCCCAGCATAGCACTGTAAATTCTACTCTCCATTTCTTACATCATCTTCATTTTTTGAAATGGAGTTTGACATAGGAAAAGAGAAGCTTTCCCCTCTCCTTCAGATAGCAAAACAGGAGTGGTGGCTCATGTCTGTAATCCCAGCACTTTGGGAGGCCAAGGTGGGTGGATCACCTGAGGTCAGGAGCCCGAGACCAGCCTGTTCAACATGGCAAAAACCTATCTCTAGCAAAAATACAAAAATTAGCCAGCCATGGTGATGGGCACCTGTAATCCCAGCTACTCAGGAGGCTGAGGCATGAGAATTGCTTGAACCCGGGAGGTGGAGGTTGCAGTGAGCTGACATCTTGCCACTGCACTCCAGCCTGGGGGATAGAGCAAGCCTCTGTCAAAACAACAACAACAACAATACCAACAACAACAACAACAAAAAAAAAAAAAAAAAAAAAAAAGCAGGCAATCAGGTCTCTGCTTAAAATTTTCCACTAATTCCCCCTTTAAATACAGCATTAGTCCAAGGTCCTGAACATGGCACTTAAGACCTCCCTCTGCCTGACCACAACCAACCTCATCAACCTACTGTCCCAACAATCTACACAAAAACAATTGCTACTAGTCCCCAAAGGCTCTACAAATCTTTTTTTTTTTTTAAAGGAATCAGGTATTCTATATGTGAATCATTTATAATATCATATCTAATTTTAGTGCCTACAAACCAGTCATCCAATAATCTAATGTTAATTGAGGTTTCCTTTACAATAAATCTTATTCATTATGTAGTAATAACTTTGAGCCCTGGTGCCCCACATTCCAATACTAGGTAGGGAAAATCTTGCTTTTTGTTTTTAATGAGATTTTCACTTCTTCCTTTTTAATGTTTTATATTTTAATCACATAATCTATTTTAAGAAAAGCAATTATAAATATATGCCTTAGAGTAGGAGTAGTTTACATTTCTCATGTATTGTCTTATTTCACTCTTTTAAAACTTTGCAGCTCTTACCATTCCCATTTTACAGATTAAAAACAAAATCCCCAACAGACATTATTAATTGTGAACTGTATATCAGGGACTATATAAGACACAGAGAATATCAAGATGATTCAATACATTTATGTAAATCAATTTACTTCATAGCAGATTCAGGAATAAACTCTGAATACTCTGATGGTAATTATTATTTAACATACAATATACTAGTAGCTTATACATACTTATAAATATGTATGTCTACTCATGTATTAATAACTAAGCATCATAGACGATTATGCAAGGTTTTATACATAGGATATGCTCTATGTTTGTTTATTATTCTTTTACTAAAATAGAGTGAAGTTATCCTTAATAGAGCTACATCTATTCAGTATCGGATTTAAATTGGGGAAACCACAAAAAAGTCTGAGAAGTTCACTTAAGAATTTAATATTATCTGAGAATTCTTATGAGCTTCAGAACACTCATTTTTAGAGAACAAGAGCAGGAAAGGGAATGCTAGAAATAAAGATTAGTGGTGCCATCATCAGACACCCATAGCTGAACAACAGATTTAAGAGCTCTCATGGCAGGAAGTCATCAAACCATTTTGGAAATTAATCTCCCTTTTCTCATCATTATTGTGGGCCTACATGAGAAACATTGAGTGGTATCCCAGCTCCCCTGAGAAGGTATATGCAGGAAGCCTTGGGGGCGTAACAATATCAGGACTTGGAGTCAGGAGCCGCCAGCTTGTAACTGAAGCTCTCCAAACCTCACTTAGCAAACTTGCAAAGTGGAGATAAATTTTAGCTAATTTTCAAGGCAATGGTGAAAATCAAAAGACAAAAGTAAAAGTATAATGCACTGTAGAGTTATTCAGTAAAATCATTTTTTCTTCCTGCTTTGGACACAAAATTTTTAGAAGACTGCTAAAAATTATATTTCTGTAGCTTAAATAATAATACATTAACTAACTCAATGAATAGTAATCAAGTATTTTCCGATATCTGAAGGAGTTGTTCATGGAACTTTTGAGCAACCCTTGGTTTTTGACGTCTGGGGCAGAAAACAGAGTTCTATATATGTATGAGACTGTTAGTGTTGCCATAACAAAATAAAACAGACTGCGTGGCTTAAACAACAGACATTTATTCCTCACGGTCCTAGAGGCTAGAAGTCCAAGATCAAGGTCCAGCAGACTGGGTTAGGGTGAGGGCTGTCCTCCTGCCTTAGAGACAGCCACGTATTTGCTGTGTCCTCCACAAAGCCTTTCTTCTGTGTGTATGCAGTTAGAGCTCTAGCGTTCTTCCTCTTCTTGTAAGGACACCAATCCTGTTGAACTGGAATCTCACCCTTATTACTTCATCCAACTTTAATTACCTCTTTAAAAAGTCCCTATCTCTAAATATAGTCACATTGGTAGTTCGGGCTTCAGCATATGGAATTTGGGGCACACAATTCAGTCCACAGCAATATGTATCAAAAGGAGAGAGAGAAAAGGTATCTCAGAAGAAACTCTAAGACTTGGGATTTGCACAGACCAAAATCTCAATTCCTCTGTTCTTATTTACTCTCAGTGAGACTTGAAAAATCAGTTAGTGTCCCTGAACCTCAGTTTCCACAATTGCAAAACTGGCATTGTGAGAACTATTTTAGAATTTTGTTGTCAAAATTAATAATATGCCACACACAAATTATTTTCCGAGTAATAGGTGCTCAATGACTATAAATTATCTTCTGGAGCACAATTTTATAGGGCATAATCACCTTTTAAAATGTCCATTTCTATGTCATATGCATTATATTTCACATTTCAGTACTTGATTTTATTCTCAAAGTAGAATAAGGAGGAGTTGAGTTTCTTAATTACAATAAGATGTCTGAGCACATGTCTGGAGCCATAAACTACATTTAAAAGATAAGTTCTATCAGCAAAGGGCAGAAAATTTTTCTCTTTGGGTATGTACACAAAAAAATTATGTTCATTACAACCTAAGATGTTAATTGTGTTCTTCATGGCACAACACTGGTATTTTTGCCAAGTAGCAGATAGCAGAGATGACTTCTATTAACTTGGATGGAGTATAGACTTCTTTCCTGTGTTCTTGTCACATCATTTTTTGTTCATTCCCATGGCCATGAAATTGACTAAAATTCTCATGGTCAAGACTGAGTTGTTAATTTTAAAGAACAAAGAGCAGTTGAAATGACTACCCTTCTAAATCCAAAGCAGACATATAGTCTTAAAGTTAACCTTTCATTAATGACTTGAAAGAAAATCTATAAATAGTACAAGGAAAGATGCGCAGGATAGGTGGTGGTAGTAGAAGGGGGCCCCGTGGCTTAAGTAAAGTTGAAAGTGAAAGGCAAAGATGTGGGACATAAAAAAGAAATGATAAAGGTCTTAAATGGTAACCCTCTGTATTTTAGATTATTGAAAGCATTTGTGGTTTTATCTGCAGGCTCACTCCTGCCCTACCTCATTTCAAGATCATCATATAGTTGTTCTGAGTCTATTCGGACAGGTTTATTGTTGTGTTTATTCTGTTCGATCGAAATCATAATAAAATTGACAGCTGTGCTATTACCCTGTCAGTCCACCAGTCAGTGTGCAGATCACAGTGAATGCAGATGGACAGAGACAGTTCCTCCCACGGAGAGGGTTGTGGTCCACCCTCCTCCATTAGCCACATTCTAGACCAACACTGCTGTGATTGTGGGGTCAGTCCAGGAGTGTATATCAACTCTTCTTGCTTTTATTTTTGCACAGTCTCCCCCATTCTTTTCTCTACAAAGAACAGAATAGTCTTTTAAAAACATTGTATTCAATTTTCCAGTAAACACGTTATTTCATGTTGTAACAACTCTAAAATGCACCTTACAGTCAGTATCAAATATACACAACTTTTTGGCTTAAATTTCTATTTATTTAGAATAAAAGCCAAACTTTGGGATCAGAAAGCACCCAATGGTTCTCCTCTTAGCCTCATCACGCACTACCCTCCCTTTTGCTGTCCTGGCCTTAGCCACACTGGGTGTCTCCCTTTCCTCCCTAATGACTCTGCACTGAAAATTCCATGTTTAGAAAGGTCTTTCCCCAAATCTTCAAATGATTTGATTCTTCTAATCATTCCCATCTTAGCTGAAATGCTACCCCTTCAGACAGGCCTTCCCTAACCTCAAGCATTAGGAAAAAAAAACACACGTGATTGCTACCAAACAAGCGGTGATTTGTTTTGTAGCAATCACAGCACGTGTGTATTTTTTCTACTAATTGAGGTACAGTTCACATACCATAACATTAACCATGTTATGGTACAAAATTCAGCAGTATTTAGTAAATTCACAATGTTCTATAATCACCACGTCTATCAAGTGCCAAAATATTTCCACTGCTCCAAAAGAAAATTCCATTACCAATTAAGCAGTCACTCCCCATTCTCCGCTGCACCAGCCCCTAGCAACCAGAACTCTGCTTTCTGCCTTTATAAATTGATCTGTTCTCAATATTTCATAAAAATTTAATCACACAATATATAAAGTTTTGCCTCTGCCTGCTTTCACTGAGCATAATGTTTCAAGATTCATTCATGCTGTAGCATTTATCAATATTGCATTCTTCTTATGTCCAGATGATATTTAATTATACGGATATAACACATTGCATTTACCCATTCATCTCATGGGCATTTGGTATGTCTACACTTTTGGATATTGTTAACAGCGTTGCCATGAATATTCATGTACAAGTATTTGTTTGAGTACCTGCTTTGCGTTCTTCATGAACATATTGGAAGAGTGAAATTGTTGGACATAGTGCACTCTTTTAATTTTTTTTTCGTATTAGAATGTAAGCTTCTAGGCATAGGGGACTTGGCTTTTACTTTCACTATCTGTCACACATAATAGGCATGGACTAAATTAATATTTGTAGAATGAATTAATTAACTTAAAAATTGTTGGTCGGGCATGGTTGCTTATGCCTTTAATCCCAGCACTTTGGGAGGTCAAGGCAGGAGGATGGCTTGAGCCCAGGAGTTCGAGACCAGCCTAGGCAACATGGCAAAACCACATCTCTACAAAAAATACAAAAACATAGCCGGGCACCGTGGCACATGCCTTTAGTCCCAGATACTCAGGAGGCTGAGGTGGGAGGATTACTTGAGCCTGGGAGGTCGAGGTTGCAGTGAGCTGTGATTGCATCACTACACTCCCATCTGGGTGACAGAATGAGACCTTGTCTCAAAAAGGAAAAAAGAAATTCTCTAAAATTGTTCATAGAGCAATTTTCTTGATAAGAGTGACAGTTCTTACTTCCCCTTTAAATTCAGCTATCCCTTTTGATAAAGAAAATCAACTAAGCTGACCAAAGAGCAAGGGACCTCTTTAGGAAGGAACAGGATTAAGTTGCTCTGGAATCATGGAAATAAACTATTATCTTCAATAGTAAAGATGTTCACTTTGCAGCCTTTAACAGAGGTGCATATTCACAGGATATTTTAATTAAAATGACACTTTCCTTAGTCTACATTTAGATTGTACTTTGGTTTTACACTCTTATTTTTTTCTTTTTCTTGTTTAAGTAGTTGTTCACAAGTGATTGCCAGTGGGAACCCTGCAGACAGCAAGAGAGAAAAGTGGACCTGATCTTTACTCAACATGGAAAAGTGGCTGTGAAAAACAAAAGGAAGCTATATTGTCGAAAGAAAAGAAATAGATTGCTTCTGAACTAAATGTGATCTCATTCTATATTCAATAACCTAAACTCTAATCATGATACCAGTGGACAGATCACTGCAATGGGATACAGCTTTCTTATTAAGGGTCTAGGGCCAGCGCCCAGGCTTCTAAGGGCTGAAAATGGAATTCCCTGAAGAGAGCTGCATTGTCACTCTCAATTATTCGGAGAAAAATGCAGATCTGGAAGAAAATGGAGTGCAGTTGCCCTTTAGATATAGCAGTAGGTGAGTGGGGGCCTGATTAATCTTTCCAGACTTTAGGAATATTTGGATTGACTTCTAGGTGACAGAAGCATACTTAAGAGGATTCCTACCTTGCGGATATGAGCTGGCTCGTCTGCTTTGGAGCAGGGGCCAGATTGGGAGACAGACTTTGGCAAAAGTAAAACAGCAGCAATCAGGGCAAAGATGTCCATGAAGGAGCTTGGGCTTGTGGACTTGAGAACAGCTATATTTAGTTCACTCTCTACTTTGGGTTAACATCCATTTTGGTTATATCCAAGTAAGTACTCAGAGTGTGAGTTTGTGTCCTGTTCTTAAATAAAACTGGAAAAATAAGTCAAGTACCTGTGCCCATGCTGATGTGTGCAGCAGAGAACAGGCGCAACCTGAGTGGAGTTACAGAGCAAGCTCTGTAAGCAGCGAATTGTCCCAGCTGGATCCAAGATCTGTGACTTTATGTCGAACTACTGACCAGGGCAATGAGGAGCAGTCAGGATAGCTGTTTGGAATATACAAGCACTGTGAGGGCTCAGTAACACTTGGAAATATTCATAAAAGAACTGCACTGCTGCCTTCAAGCAATTGAAACTCAAACAGAAAAGGAAATACAATTTTATTTTGCAGTCTGTGGTAATTGAAATCTGCAAATTCAGATAATTCAGGAAGAGACAGGCTAGTGGAACTAACCACATCCTCACATTCAGGAACCAATGGATCTTCTAATATGCCTAAGTGAAATAAATGGGTGTGGATTTGAATACCAATACTAAGAATGGTTTCAAATTGTGGCTAAGTCTTTCATTAGCTAGAAGTTGGTGGATAGAATTTCCTCAACCACTAAAAGGAATAATAATGCCTACCTGAAGCAGTTGAGAAAACAAAATAATATATGTTGAGTATTGGGCACATTATATCTTCAATCAATTTCTCTACTCTTGTTCTCTGTACCTCATTTGTCTGTAAAATCTAACCCCTTCATTTTCCCAGCTGGAGAGGGCACAGAAATGAAGCCAGCATAGATGAAAACGAGGAAAGGCAGCAAAAAGGGCATAATGTCTTGCAAATAATCATCTTGTTACCCAAATATTTTATTTCCAGTGACTTCTTACCATTTATTAAGTTTTTTGAAAGCAATTATTTTACACTAAAATCTCCAAGATTCAGTGTTCTTTGTGCCCATATGCATACAAAACTGTGCTAGACCATTGGAATATAATAATCTGTTAAAATAAATCGGCTGTCTTTTCCTCCTACTTAAATTGTATGAAACAAATAAAAACTTTCTAGTGTGTTTTTTTAATGTTTTCCTATGTGCTTGAAAAAATAAGGTACCCGGTTTTCTTATTACATTAGTGTTTAAATAGCAAATATGTATAGAGCTTTTTGTAATTAAATTAAAACAAACCAAAGTCTCCTATGTGAGAATAACTAGTCATACAAGTAATTGATGGACAAGAAAGCAATCTGACTATGCAACTATCAAAACCTAACTGATAGCCTTAAGCCATTTGCATTATTATATACATCTGCAAGGTTGACTGCATTCAGATACCAACTTAGACATCTTGAACAAATATCCACCCTTCTCCATTCTTTGGTATTTTAGCATTGAATTACAAAAGAAAATCCCTTTTATGATAAAGCTGCAATATGGTTTGGCTGTGTCCCCACCCAAATCTCATCTTGAATTGTAGTTCCCATAATCCCCAGATGTCTTGGGAGGGACTTGGTGGAAGGTAATTGAATCATGGAGGCAGTTACACCCATGCTGCTTTTCTCGTGATAGTGAGTGAGTTCTCATGAGATTTGATGGTTTTATTAGGGGCTTTTCCCCCTTTGCTTGGCACTTCTCTTTCCTTCTGCCATGTAAAGAAGGGCATGATTGCTTCCCCTCCCACCATGATTGTAAGTTTCCCAAGGCCTTCCCAGCCATGTGGAATTATGAATCAATTAAACCTCTTTTCTTTAGAAGTTATCCAGTCTCAGGTATGTCCTTATAGCAGCATGAGAATGTACTAATACAGTAAATTGGTACCAAGGGAGTGGGGCACTGCTGTAAGGTTACTCAAACATGTGGAAGTGACTTTGGAACTGGGTAACAAGCAGAAATTGGAACAGTTTGGAGGGCTCAGAAGAAAACAGGAAAATGTGGAAAAGTTTGGAACTTCCTAGGGACTTATTGAATGACTTTGACCAAAGTGCTGATATTGATATGGATAATAAAGTCTAGGCTAAAGTGGTCTCAGATGGAGATGAGGAACTTCTTGGGAACTGGAGCAAAGGTCACTCTTGCTATTCAGAGACTAGTGGCATTTTGCTCCTGCCCTGAGATCTGTGGAACTTTGAACTTGACAGAGATGATTTAGGATAACTGGTAGAATAAATTCTCAGTGGCAAAGTGTTCAAGAGGAAGCAGAGCATAAAAGTTTGAAAAGTTTGTAGCCTGGCAATGTGATAGAAAAGAAAAACCCATTTTCTGGGGAGAAATTGAAGCCTACTGCAGAAATTTGCATAAGTAACAAAGAGCCTAATGTTAATCACCAAGACAATGGGGAAAATGTCTCCAGGGCATGTCAGAGACCTTCTGAGCAGTCCCTCCCACCACAGGCCCAGAGGGCTAGGAGGGAAAAATGGTTTCCTGGGCAGGCCCAAGGGCCCCCTTCTGTATGCACCCTAGGGACTTGGTGCCCTGCATCCCAGCCACTCCAGCCATGGCTAAAAGGGGCCAAGGTACAGCTCAGTCTGTGGCTTCAGAGGGTTCAAGCCCCAAACCTTGGCAGCTTCCATGTGGTGTTCAGCCTGTGGTTGCAGAGAAGTCAAGAACTGAGGTTTCAGAATCTCCGCCTACATTTCAGAGGATATGGAAATGCCTGGGTGTTCAGGCAGAAGTTTGCGGCAGGGACAAAGCCATCATGGAGAGCCTCTGCTAAGGCAGTGTGGCAGGCAAATGTGGGGTCAGAGCCCACACACAGAGTTCCCACTGGGGCACTACCTAGTGGACCTGTAAATGGAGGGCCACTATCCTTCAGACCCCAGAATGGGAGATCCACTGACAACTTGCACTGTGCACCTAAAGAAGCCATAGGCACTTAATGCCAGCCCACGAAAGCAGCTAGGAGGGGGGCTGTACCCTGCAAAGCCACAGAGACAGAGCTGCCCAATGCCTTGGGAGCCCACCTCTTACATCAGCATTACCTGGATGTGAGACATGGAGTCAAAGGAGAACATTTTGGACCTTTAAAATTTAATGACTGCCCTGTTAAATTTCAGACTTGCATGGGCCCTGTAACCCCTTTGTTTTGGCCAATTTCTCCCATTTGGAATGGGTGAATTTACCCAATGCCTGTACCCCCATGGTATCTAGGAAGTAACTAACTTTCTTTTGATTTTACAGGCTCATAGGTAAAAGAGACTTGCCTTGTCTCAGATGAGGCCTTGGACTGGACTTTTGGATTAATGCTGGAATGAGTTAAGACTTTGGCGGACTGTTGGAAAGCCATTATTGTGTTTTGAAAGGTGAGTACATGAGATTTGGGAGGGGAAAAGCGTGGAATGATCTGGTTTGGCTGCATCCCCACCCAAATCTCATCTTGAATTGTAGTTCCCATGATCCCTACTTGTCCAGCAAGGGATCTGGTAGGAAGTAATTGAATTATGGGGGTGCTTACCCCCACGCTCCTGTTTTCATGACCGTGTGTGACTTCTCACAAGATCTCCTGGTTTTATAAGGGGCTTTTCCTCCTTTCCTTGGCACTTCTCTCTCCTGCTACCATGTGAAGAAAGAAGTGTTTGTTTCCATTTCTGCCACAACTGTAAACCCCTTCATGAGGCCTTCCCAGCCATGCAGAACTATGAGTCAATTAAATTGTTTTCATTATAAGTTACCCAGTCTCACTTATGTCCTCACAGTAATGTAAGAAGGGACTGATACAAGCTGTTAAATAAGAAATAAGGAAATAATAATGAAACGAGAAGCCTTAGTAAATCACTTCTATGACAAAACATGGCATAAAAACTTTTCCCCTTCTTTGAATTGAGATAAGATTAACTTGGAGAAAATTTGCATCTTTAGGATATTGAGTCTTCTTTATTATTTGCATTAATGGATGTGAGTTATTTTTCATTTATTTAGATCAGTGTTTCTCAATAGAGTCAAGACATTGCAGTTTGAGTGGGGTGATAAATTTTTGTTAGGGATCCTCCTGAAAATTGTAGGAGTTTTGTCATCTCTTTTCCTGGCATTAAATTAGTGGCAGTTAATATGACAACTTAATTACCTTCTCTATCCCAGTACTTAATGCCCTTCAAATAACTTTGGAACATTTTTTCATAGATGTTTTTAGTATATTTTGGTAGGTTGATTTCTGTGTGCATTATAATTCTTGTTGCTATCACAAGTAGAAGTTTGCTGTCCTTTCTTTTGTTCTTTTTTTTCCCTTTTAAATTTTCAATTTTTATGTTTTCTATTTGGGTTTTACTGGCCTATTGAATATTTGATATATAAATTTTATATCTAGAAATCTTATTGAATGTTGTTATTAATTGTAATTGTTTCTAGATTATTTTGTTTTCTCCAGAGGCAATTAATGTCATCCTTAAGTAAAAGAGTTTTTAATCTATTTCTTTTCCATTTTTTGTTAAGTTTACTTTTCTTATTTCATTGGCTTGGGCTTCTCAATGGTATTGACTAGAAATGGTAATAGGGAGCCTTGGTATTTTGGACTGCAAATAAAATTCTTCTAACTTTTCAACACTTATTACTTAAACCATAGATGAGAATTTTATTTTCTCAAATTATTTTTATACATCTGTTAAAATGAATATATAATTTAAAATGTGATATAGTGAATTATGTCAGTGCATTTTTATAATGTTAAACTATTATTGCATTGCTGGAATATACCTTATTTGGTCATAGTGTGTATATGTTATGTGTCTGTATACCTAAGGCATAACTGGATTTGTTTTTCTGATCATTTATCAATTTCTGTGGCCACCATTTCTTACGTACAACTCCCCTTCTATGTTAAATTCTGGAAATGTTTTAGCCATGATCTCTTCAATTCTTGTTTCTCTTCTGTTCTCTGCTGACAGTATTTGATGCCCATTTCAGCCTCTGAAACTATCTTTCCATATCATTTAAGTGGTATTTTAAATTTCTCTCTGTTTGCCTCTCTGCTAGGTTTTGAATGACTTCATCAGTGACATCTATCAATTCACCACTTTTCTCTCCAACTGTGTTTTGGAAGTCTACTGCTTTCCTCTCTATCGTGTATTTTATTTCACTGGCTTTTTCCCCTTGAATTATGTTTTCCTATCCTTGCTTTTGTATTTAATTTTTGCCTGATTTTGTGTCCTTTTTATAAATGGAAGTTATAACCTATATTTTTGAACACCTCAAACATATTTTATCTGACTAAAATATATTTGTAATCAAATTACTGACTATGTCAGCCTGCTTTAACATTCATTTTGTGTGTTTTGTAATATTATTCTGCAAACTAGTTTTGAATGGGAATTTGGGGTTTTGTGGGGGGTTTTGTTTAGCTTTTTTTTTCCTCTCTCTTTCTTCATCATCTCTCTATGTTCATCCCCCCCTATATTTTGGTTTTGTAATCGTTTCTATCCATTGTTTAAGTCAGCTGACCCAATATGAATCTGTGTATTGGTGTGTGGATGGATTTCTGGAGATAATGCTCCAAATATCTTAGCCCTGGTGTCAGAGCCCGTTGATTTTCTGGCTCAACAATTGATCCCAAGGCTGTATTATTTTCCTCATACCTCCCTAGGTAATTGGCCCTCAGGAGCTATAGACTTGGGTAATTTGTATGGAAGTTTTTTTTTTTTTCTCTCAGCATTTCTGAATGAATAGTGAGTAACTCTTGACCACCACAATCTTAATTAGTAGTATAGGCAATAATTATCTATACATTCATCATGGTAATTATTTACCAGAAAGAGAAAGAACAACAACAAAAAGACCCCAAACCAAATGGTGTTACCAATTGTTCAAATAGATTGTTTTACTTATTGACTATAATATCCATCTGAGCTAAGTATTATTCCTATTTCCTAGGAATAATAGATTGGAAGGAGAAGAAGGAAAAAGTTAAATATCTTTTCCAAGTGGTCATGACCAAGAGGGGAAAAAGAGTTTGGAACTGGATTTTCTGATTCTTAGGAGGAAATTGAAATAAATAGTTGTAGTGTAAGCTGTTTGTTTGTACTATTGTTTCTTCAGGTTACGTGTCCTTTTTCAGCTGCAGATATGGGAGGCTGTATGATATAGTTTGGCTGTTTCCCCATTCAAATCTCAACCTGAACTGTATCTCCCAGAATTCTCATGTGTTATGGGAGGGATCCAGGAGGAGTTAATTAAATTATGGGGGCTAGTCTTTCTCATACTGCTCTCGTGATAGTGAATAAGTCTCACAAGATCTGATGGGGTTATTAGAGGTTTCTGCTTTGGCTTCCTCCTCATTTTTTCTTGCCACCACCATGTAAGAAGTGCCTTTTGCCTCCCGCCATGATTCTGAGACCTCTCCAGCCATGTGGAACTGTAAGTCCAATTAAATCTCTTTTTCTTCCCAGTCTCAGTTATGTCTTTATCAGCAGCATGAAAATGGACTAATACAGTAGATTGGTACCAGTAGAGTGGGGTATTGCTGAAAAGATACCTGAAAATGTGGAAGCGACTTTGGAACTCAGTAACAGGCAGAGTTGGAACAGTTTGGAGGGATCAGAAGAAAACAGGAAAATGTGGGAAAGGTTGGAACCTCCTAGAGATTTGTTGAGTGGCTTTGACAAAAATGCTGATAGTGATAGGAACAATAAGCTCCAGGCTGAGGTGGTCTCAGATGGTGATGAGGAACTTGTTGGAAACTAGAGCAAAGGTGACTCTTGCTATGTTTTAGCAAAGAGACTGATGGAATTTTGCCCCTGCCCTAGAGATTTGTGGAAATTTGAACTTGAGAGAGATGATTTAGGGTATCTGGTGGAAGAAATTTCTTAGCAGGAAAGCATTCAAAATGTGACTTGGGTGCTGTTAAAAAGCGTTTTATTTTAAAAGGGAAACAAAGTGTAAAGGTTCAGAAAATTTGCAGCTTGACAATGCAGTAGAAAAGAAAAACCCATTTTCTGCAAAGAAATTCAAGCTGGCTGAAGAATTTTGCTTAAGCAGCAAGGAGCCTAATGTTAATCCCCAAGACCCTGGGGAAAATGTATCCAGGCCATGTCAGAGACCTTTATGGCAGCCCCCTCCCATCATAGGCCCAGAGGCCCAGGAGGAAAAAGTGGTTTTGTGGGCTGGGCCCAGGGTCCCTGTGTTGTGTTCAGCCTAGGGACTTGGTGCCATGTGTCCCAGCCACTCCAGACTTGGCTGAAAGGGGCCAACATATACTTTGGGCTGTGGCTTCAGAGGGTAGAATCCCCAAGCTTTGGCAGCTTCCATCAGGCGTTGAGCCTGTAGATATGCAGAAGTCAAGAATTAAGATTTGGGAACCTCTGCTTAGATTTCAGAAGATGTATGGAAATGCCTGGAAGCCCAGGCAAAAGTTTGCTGCAGGGGCTGGGTCCTCATTGAGAACATCTGCTAGGGCAGTGCTGAAGGGGAATGTGGGATTGGAGCCCCCACACAGAGTCCCTACTGGGGCACTGCCTAGTGGAGCTGTGAGAAGAGGGCCATCATCCTCCAGACCCCAGAGTAGTAGATCCACCGACAGTTTGCACCGTGAGCCTGGAAAAGCCACAGACACTCAATGCCAGCCCATGAAAGCAGCCAGGAGGGAGGTTGAACCCTGCAAAGCCACAGGGGTAGAGCTGCCCAAGACCATGGGAACCCACCTTTTGCATTAGCATGACCTGGATATGAGATCTGGAGTCAAAGGAGATCATTTTGGAGCTTTAAAATTTGACTGCCCTGCTGGATTTCAGACTTGTATGGGCCCTGTAACCCCTTCATTTTGGCTAATTTCTCCCATTGGGAATAGCTGTATTTACCCAATACCTGTACCCCCATTGTATCTAGGAAGTAATTAGTTCGCTTTTGATTTTACTGGCTCATAGGTGGACGGGACTTGCCTTGTCTCAGATAAGACTGGACTGTGGACTTTTGGGTTAATGCTGAAATGAGTTAAGACTTTGGGGGACTGTTGGGAAGGCATGATTGGTTTTGAAATGTGAGGACATGAGATTTGGAGGAGCCAAGGGCAGAATGGTTAGGTTTGGCTGTGTCCCCATTCAAATCTCAACTTGAATTATATCTCCCAGTAACCCCATGCGTTGTGGGAGGAACCCAAGGGGAGGTAATTAAATAATGGAGGCCAATCTTTCCCTGTGCTATTCTTGTTATAGTGAATAAGTCTCACAAGATCTAATGGGTTTGTCAGGGGTTTCAGCTTTTGCTTCCTCATTTTCTTTTGTCACCGCCATGTAAGAAGTGCCTTCAACCTCCACCATGATTCTGAGGCCTCCCCAACCATGTAGAACTGTAAGTCCAATTAAGCCTCTTTTTCTTCCCAGTCACAAGTGTGTCTTTACCAGCAGTGTGAAAACTGATGAATATATTAGTAGTCCATTTTCGTGCTGCTGATAAAGACATACCCGAGCCTGGGCAATTTACAAAAGAAAGAGGTTTAATGGGACTTACAGTTCCATGCGGCTGGCAAAGCCTCACAATCACGGCAGAAGGCAAGGAGGAGCAAGTCCTGTCTTACATGGATGACAGCAGACGAAAAGAAAATGAGGAAGATGCAAAAGCAGAAACCTCTGATAAAACCATCAGATCTTGTGAGACTTATCCACTATCACGAAAGCTATATGGGAGAAACTACCCCCATGATTCAGTTATCTCCCACCAAGTCCCTCCCACAACACATGGGAATTATGGGAGTACAGTGCAAGATGAGATTTGGGTGGGGACACAGAGCCAAACCATATAAGAGGTCTAAGTAATTTAGGATCATTTGGGCTGTACAGCTGGCCTTCCCTGTCTGTGGGTTCCTTGTTGTGAATTCAACCAGCCACAGATCAAAAATATTTGAAAAAAAAATGGATGGTTACATCTGTACTGAACATGTACAGATTTTTTTTATTGTCATTATTCCTTAAACAATACAATATAGGTACTATTTAAATAGCATTTACATTATATCAGGTATTAAAAGCAATCTAGAGGTGCATTAAAGTGTAGCAGAAGATGTGCTTGGTTCATATGCAAATATTATTCCGTCTTATATCCATGACTTGAGCATCCATGGATCTTGGTATCTATGGGGGTCCTGGGTCCAATCCCCATGGATACTGAGGAATGACTACAATTAATTTGTTTAGGGAAAGTTCTTAGATGTTGGGCATGGTGGCTCATGACTGTAATTCCAGCACTTTGGGAGGCCAAGGCTAGCAGATCACTTGAGGCCAGGAGTTCGAGACCAGCCTGGCCAACATGGCAAAACCCCATCTCTACCAAAAATACAAAAATTATCTAGGCGTGGTGGTGCACTCTTATAATCCCAGCTACTTGGGAGGCTGAGGAGGGAGGATCGCTTGAACCCGGGAGGCGAAGGTTTCAGTGAGCTGAGATTGCACCATTGTACTCCAGCCTGGACAAGAAAGCAAGACTCCATCTCAAAAAATAAAAATATAAAAATAAAACATTCTTAAACAATGATGTTTCCCACATCTGATGCCATGGAATGGGCTCAGGGCTTTGAGCCATGGCACTGATATTTAGAATTTTGTACCATTCTGTCTCCTCTGCAAATACACCACTCCTTAGATATCCACAGCATCAAGTTTAACCCAACTCAAACATAGCCTTCTTGTCCAGCAAGAATGAAGGACACTTAGGATTAAGGCCACAGGCAGAGAGGTCACTGTCAGGTGAGGGGATGAGGGCCCTTTCTCTCCTCCATTTCTTCCGTTCTTTCTGTTTGATTGCATTACTGTTGAGAAATACTGGTGAGGTGATGCAGGTGAAATCCTAGATTAACTGAATGTCAGGGCCAGGGGACAAACCCTGAGAGACACTGCACACAGTAACTCTGCTATGTGTGGTGCTGTGTGAATAAACCTCCAAGGCTCTCAGAGGATCCACCCTCATCCAAAATTATTTTCTCTAATGACTTCCTCAACATGTATCAGTGCAGACTGCAGAGGCTGGCCTCTGGTTAATTTCCAGAAAATCAGCACATTCGAGAAAAGAAAACCAACCCACTGTTCCCAGACTGCCTGTGTGTTTTTTTCCTTCTTCCTCTTCCATTTCAAAGCCCTTTTGCTTTACTCCATGACAGCAGTATGACTTTCTCTCTTGCCTAATAGAGTAAACTTGCATGCCATGAGTGATGCTGAGCCACTCTGATGTTGTTTATGACTTAACTGGTTCATGTCCCCACCCTCCTTCAGGCTACCTCCTTCTAAGAGACACCATCTCCTATTGCTGACCTGCTCAGTTTTCCTGAAGAGACCCAGAGTGCACTGTGGCACAACATGTCAAAATTAGCTTCTTTTCAGGTCTTTAATCCAACTGCAAGGTTTACAGAATGCAGAATACCCTATGCCCCAACTCCTCAGCTGTAGAGTTGAGAACTTAATGGCAACTCCTCTGCCAAGGGCTGTTTCCACTCAGCATCCAGGTCTTCCCCTGAGACATGGACTTAGGTTTGCCATTTCTGCTGCTTTTACAAAATCCCCCTGACAGTGGTGAATGAAAGTCTAGCTCAATATATCCCCCCTACTTTAGGGTATTTTAAGATCATTCTTGCAGACCTCAGGAAACTGCCTCTGATGAGGGGATTTCAATCATCTATGCAAGAAATTGGTGGAAATGTTTTGAGATAAAGGGATTGCAGCTATATGGTACTTACATTAATTTACATCTTGTTAATAACCTCCTCTAGGTCCATATGTGATAAGGCCATGCATAAACAAGGAGACCGATGAAATGAAGTGTTGATCACACTGCTTAGTCCCTCGCATGAAGCCATGAGCAGCACACAGAAAGTCAGCGAACTATAATCAGGCATTGTCTGTGGCTCTCAAAAGTTACTTGATCCCCACTTTAACTTATTCAGTTGTCAGAATAACTATGAAATACATACTAGCTCCACTGTACAGATGAGAAGATGTGCAGAGTTCTTTAGCAACTTGCAGAAAATCTCAGAGTTATTAATGGTGATGATGAAATGTGAACCCAGATTTTTGAAGGCAGATTCTATACCTGATGTTCTTTTAACTACAGTGCATGTCTCAAAAGGAGGAACTTTAAAGTCAAAAGGTCCTTAGAAGCAATGTGCCTTACACTGATGAAACTGACGTTTAGAGGTATGTAATAGTTTTGTTTTCACCCTGAGGTCACATATACAAAGAGCAGCAAGGTCAGGATCAGAGTCCTCATCTCCTCTCATGCCACCTCCAATGCTGCTGCCACTGCCACTGTGTTCCCCTCACTGTGGGGGATGAGACCCTCCTTTAGAGCCACCATTGCCACTTTCAACTTAAACTCCCCCACAGGCTCCTTGCAGCACTCAGGTTACCAACTCCTCTCTGATCTCTGGAACCCAAGAACCACAAAAGCAACTAATCTGAAGTAATGTCTCCGCCTTCTTTTGAAGGGACCAATTTAAGAGGAACAACTTGAAGCAAAGAGGTCAGAAGATGGACTACAAGGAACATGCTTTATTGACACATCAAACAGACTGCAGAACCAGGCAGCCTTCTCAGCAAAGAGACAAAGAGAATATTTCTACTAGGAATAGGGATGAGGCAGGGGCCAGCTACACCTGGAAGGCTTTCACCATAGAATACTGCTGCCTGAAGATGTTATAATATACCCTACAAGTGAAGAAGGCCTAGCAGCTGGGTACTCTCCGTCTAATCCACTGGAGGCAGGTACCCAGCGTGGACTTTCTGACAGTGACTGTCACCATTATCTCAGGTAGTTTCTGCACTCAGATGGAGGGCTGCCTTTTCAGGTCTTGATTTCCATTGACTCCACTCTGCTTATGCCAGTGGCTCCCATGATCGCAATCTAAACTTTCCTCTGAACTCACTAATTAGAACAAACATTTCATATTCTCAAACTTTTTAATCATCTTCTTCCAGCCCACTCAATACCCATGCACATACTCTTAACTATGGCATATTATGTCACCGTTAGGTTCATGAGATCAATAGTATGTCTCATATGGTACTACCTTCAATGTGTGCCAAGAATCCAACAACTCAAATTGTTGAGCTTGAATTTCTGCTGTTCAAACTGACTGGAATTTAACCTGTTTTCTTAGCTTCTTTTTTGGAGAATGAAGATGTTTTTTCTACTGCCTTTCATGAACAGTTCCTCCCCATGCCTGGGTCCTTGCTCCTCTCCCTGAATCCACTCCTCCAGTGTTCTCATCACACTAAATGGAGCCACCAGGTATCCAAATAGCTCAAAGCAGAATCTTACAGATGCTCTTGAAGTCACCCCCTTCCCTGCACCCCTCCAAATGCAATCTATTATCAAATACTGCAAATCAATTCTGGAAAGCAATAGAGAGGCTTGGCCTCCCTTGTCAGACCTAGATCCTGGAAATCTATAGACTTAAGAATAAATGTCTTCCTGCTGGTGGGATATTAAGATGATATAAAATGTGAATGAGCCCTGGGAAGGGAGCCTCTGTATCCCAGAGTCTCATGTGCTGAATCGGAAAGTTAAGCACAGACCAAGTTATCCTCAATAGGCTAAATTTTCTAGGACCTTGGAATATTCTGTATTTATTTCCCCCTTCTTTACATCTGAGCCATTTCTTAAAGGATTGTTTATTCACTGTTACCTGATCTCTGGTTGGCTTTGAGGCACATTAAGCATAAACATCATGTCTGTCCTTAATAACTGTGGCACATGTGTTGAGCATTTATCATCCAAGGCAGCATGCTACGTGTTTTCCATGTACTAATTCATTCAATCCTCTCACTAAATCTACAAAATTAGCACAATTGGTACTGTCAGTACTCCGATTTTATACATGAAGCAACTGAGACTCACAGAAGTTAAATAACGTGCTCCAAGTCAGAGCTAATAAATGACATTTCACAGATGAGAACACTGAGCCCAAAGACGTTAAGTTCAAATGCATGTGGTAAACAGGTGGTCAAATTGATATACTACCTATATCTGTTTGGATCAGATGCCTTTGGAAGGTTAACAAAATTCAGCATGTCCTGGGTATATTGTATTCATCTGAGTTGAAATAAATTTTGTCCAGTTCCTCAACAAGAAAACCAGCGTTCTAGCAGAGGAGACAGAATGCATGTGAAGAGAAATACTCTCAAAGCAAGAGCACGTTCTTGACTGGGACAAAAAGCCAAAAATTAGGAACCAAAAAAGTCATTGAAAAAGAGAAGTTAAAATAGGGAGCTCTAGAAAATGCTCATAAGCAGAGTGGGGTGCTGACTGCCTCAGTAGAGAAAAGGCTGATAACTGTATCAGGCTAGCCAAACAGGAGAACATTAGGATGAGCATTGTCACCAAGGATAATTTAGAAAGTATAAGACAAATCAAGCCAGTGGCTTTATCCCAACATTATAAAGGCAAAGTCCATTTTAGAAGCAGCCTAACTAATTCCTGAAACTTACACTTCTTTCCTGAAAGCTGTCACTGTCTTGTTGGTCATGACAAAGAACAATAGAAATCTTTTGTCTTTTAGCCAGATATCAACAGTTTTATTCCATTTCTGTGGACCGTTGCAAAACACCAAGGATGGAGTTCACTGTGGGACAGTGCATGGGATGAACAAAAGAGAATTGAGTGGTTTTATTAGGATGTGAGCAAGAAAGGCAGAAGGGGTGCAAGGCTAGTACAATGGGCGTTGTGTCACTAAGCACAGATGCTCAAGGGTTGGGCCGATCATCATAACTGATTTGGAGCTCACACTATGAGGTGAGAAAGAAATACATTTTTTCCCCTTAGAAATAAGAAGGAATGTGAAAAGAAAACCCATTCTTTGTCCTGTAAGAGATGCGGAAGGAGAGAACAGCAGCATAAATGTGTGCATGAGTAAGAGGGATTCTCACGCTTGGGTGAGAAAAAGCAAATAAAGCCCACGCTTTGATGTTATAAGTAATTTTATCAAGGTCTTATGGTGTGGCTTGCAGCATTTGAAGAATAAGGAGGAAAGGAAAGACATGTGTCTTGATTGAAGCTTAAAAACTGCCAAAAATTAACTTCGAGAATTCCTGCCCTACTTGATGATGCCTCCATATTGCAGTTAGCAAAACTATACATGAATTCCACAAGGAGTCTATGGATTGTCATTAAGACATCAGAAATATTTTAATTGTATTCAAAATTATGTGTTTGTGTGAATGCACACATTTTGATAGAGGAGAGAAGTTTGCAGAGATTTCATAAATTTCTTGAAGGAGACTAAGTTCCCAAATATTGAAGAAACACTGTCAGACAGTATTGATTTTTCCTACGTTCCCCTATGTACCTGATTTAGGTTTTCATCACATAGCTCAGGTATCTTTGAAACTGACATTTCTTTCTTTTCTTTTTCTTTCTTTCTTTCTTTTTTTTTTTTTTTTTTGAGATGGAGTCTTGCTCTGTCGCCCAGGCTGGAGTGCAATGGCTGGATCTCAGCTCACTGCAACCTCTGCCTCCTGAGTTCAAGCGATTCTCCTGCCTCAGCCTCCCAAGTAGCTGGGACTACAGGTGCATGCCACCATGCCCAGCTAATTTTTTGTATTTTTAGTAGAGACGGGGTTTCACCATGTTAGCTAGGATGGTCTCTATCTCCTGACCTCATGATCTGCCCACCTCGGCCTCCCAAAGTGCTGGGATTACAGGTGTGAGCCACTGCACCCGGTCTGAAACTGACATTTCTATTGCAGTGATACATTGGTTACCCTGCAGCTCAAAACTCTTTGGACCAGCAGCATTGGTATAATTTGGGGGCTTGCAGAATAGGGGTACCACCCATGACTGATTGGATGTATTTGAATTGTCTCTCTGACTTCTAATGCTTGCCTGAACTCTCTTTCTCTAGCTGCATCAAATCCTTTGCCTTTAAATAAAGGCCTCACATGAGTGTGCTCTATGGATTCTGGTGAATTCTTTCAACTATTTGAACTGGGGGAACCTTTGCAGGGTAAAATTCCTGACCCGTGAACTAGAGCAAGTAACTAGCTTTGGCCAATGGGATGTTAGTGGATGTGATTATAGCCAAGTCAAAGGTGCTTGAACTACAGGGATTGACCATTTCAGGATCACTCTCATTGCATGAGGACATGCTAGGAGTCGCCTGATGAAGGATGAGTAATATGACAAGCAAAGTCAGGCCAGTTGCCTCAGCAAAGGGCAGCCTAGCTCTGTGGACAGTCAGCCAACCGTGAACATCTAAGTAAGCCCAGTCCAAATCAACAGAGCCTCCTGACCAAACTCAGCTGATCCCAGAAAACTGAGAAAACAATGTCCATTGTTATATGCCCCTGAGGTTCTAAAGTTGCTTGTTATATAGCATTACTATGGCAATAGACAGAAGGTATAGACAAGTTCTACACCAGCCAACTAAGGTGTAGGAGGATGTATCAGAGTGTGGCTTCCAATCAAATAAGTACACCAATATTGCTAGAGTACTCTGTAAAATGCCAAATAATTTGAAACCAGCAGTGAGGCTTTTTGCAGACCTCATACATGGGAAACCCAAGGGCCACACTTGAGGAAGGTTACTGACATATTTGCACTTTAGTAGCCACATTCATGTACAGTAGCCACTTTTCATCACAATAATGTTTATCAATTTAGTACGTATATATACAGCAATGCATCATTTAATAACAGGCATACATTCTGACAGATGTGTCCTTAGGTGATTTTTGTCACTGATACGGTTTGGATATTTGTCCCACCCAAATCTCATGTTGAGATATAATCCTCAGTGTTGGAGATGGGGCCTGGTGGGAGGTGTGTGGGTCATGTGGGCGAATCCCTCATGGCTTCGTGCTGCCCTCACCATAAGTGAATTCTTGTGAGATCTGATTGTTTAAAAGTGTGTGGCACCTCCCCATTTCTCTCGCTCTTGCTCATACCATGTGACGCACCTGCTTCCCCTTCACCTTCCACCACGACTGTAAGGTTCCTGAGCCCCTCTCCAGAAGCCAGGCACATGTTGGTGCTATGCTAGTACAGCCTGCAGAACCATGAGCCAATTAAACCTCTTCTCTTTATAAATTATCCAGTCTCAGGTATTTATTTATAGCAATGCAAGAAAGGCCAAACACAGTCATTGTGTGAACATCATATACTTCCACAAACCTAGATGGTGAAGACTACTACAAACCTGGAATGTAGGGTATAGACTATTGCTCCTAGACTACAAACCTGTACAGAACGTTAATATGCTGAATATAGTAGGCGATTGTAACACAATGGCACATTTTGTGTATCTAAACACTTCTTTTTTTTTTTGAGATGGAATCTCGCTCTGTCACCCAGGCTGGAGTGCAGTGGCACCATCTCAGCTCACTGCAAGCTCTGCCTCCCAGGTTCACACCATTCTCCTGCCTCAGCCTCCCGAGCAGCTGAAACTACAGGCGCCCGCCACCACATCTGGCTATTTTTTTTTGTATTTTTTAGTAGATACGGGGTTTCACCGTGTTAGCCAGGATGGTCTCAATCTCCTGACCTTGTGATCCTCCCGCCTCGGACTCCCAGAGTGCTGGGATTACAGGCATAAGCCGCCGCACCCAGCCAACACTTCTAAACATAGAAAAGGTACAGTAGAAATATGGTGTCATAATCTTAGGTGACTACCATCTTATATGTGGTCTGCCATTAATTTAAACATTGTTATGGGACAAATGACTGTGTATTTATACATATACATATATATACACACACACACATACACACAATAGGTAATAGTACATATACAAAAAAATCTGAATTCAATACTAAAAATAAAATGTGAATTTTCTTCCCACCTAGAATATATGTTTATTTCTTTTGAGGCAGTTCAATATTGCCAGTGTCATGTACATTGCTCTACTGAGGAGCTAGCAGTGCAATTGGCTTCAATTCGAAATGTAACCACACAACTCTTCTACAAACACATTATATACATATGTAAAATTGCCAACAAACCTGCAATGTTAGCCACCATTTGCAGTAAGGCCATCATTGACAATTCGAACCCCTAGGCAAGAGTGATTAAGTGACTTTCTCAAAAAGTCATACAAGTTGAGAGAGAAACTTGGTCTCTAAGTGCCCTATTTGCAAATCCCCATGGCTGAAACAGGCTCCAGGGGGAAGCAAAGCCATTTGTATATTTTCTTCTTTATCTTTTGTAACAGGCATAATGCCATGTCACATTCAAAAAATAAAAATGCCACACTACTGAGAGTTAAAAGTACTCTCTAGTGCCTCTTTGAAGAAAAACCCAGTGGGCAGTCCATGTAAACTCTTTGAAGGAGCCTCTCTCACTGCTGGAGAAAATGCATCCTTGCTATTGGCAGGGTAATAACGAGATATCCATCTTGCTGAAAGCCATGCTGGCTTTACATGTATGATTGTTTAAATGGTCACATATGCATTATCCCCATTCATATAGACACATTTTAAACTATTTGATTCATGTCAAAAAAGACCAGGTTAATTTATCAGGATTGCAAGGGTGTGATGTAGTATAAAGGGCACAGGATTTGGACCCAGGTATCAAAAGGTTTCTACTCTGACTCAATTACTGGCTTTACGATTTTGGTCAAGATGCTCAATTTTTCTGAGTCTCAGTTTCCTCATCAATAAAGTGGAAAGCATGATATCTATTTGACAAATATTTATTGAGAAGTCATAGTGCTTGTCACCAAGAATATAATGGCTATAAATATAAACACCAACCCTTCCCTCACAGAATCAGCAAGGAAGACAATAGTGTTAGTTACGACTTCTTCCTCAACCCTATATTTAGAATTTAAAACACAGATTCTGAGTGTATCAGTCTGTTTTCACACTGCTGTAAAGAACTGCCCAAGACAGGGTAATTTATCAAGGAAAGAGGTTTAATTGACTCCCAGCTTAGCATGGCTGGGGAGGCCTCAGGAAACTTACAATTATGATGGAAGGGGAAGGGGAAATAAGGCATCTTCTTTACAAGGCAGCACAATGAGAAGTACTGAACAAAGGGGGAAGAGCCAAACTGCCCCCATGATTCAGTTTCCTCTACCTGGTCTCTCCCTTGACACGTGGGGATTATGGGGATTATAATTCAAGATGAGATTTGGGTGTGGACACGAAGCCTAACCACATCACCAAGGAAAGAGAAGTCAGTCCCAACAATCAAGGATCTTACTTATAAATCCCTTAAAAAATGAAGACTTCTCTATTTAGTCTCTGGTCTGTAGTGGCCGGAAACTGTGCCTGAATTGCAGGGACCCATGTGACTCATCTAGCTCTCCATCTAGCTGCCCTCAGAAACCCACCAATTCACAAAGCTTAACGTTCTGCAATGGAAGAATACTCATCGAGAACGGTATGCTCAAACTGGCAGCCAGCTACATGTAGTGGACTATTTCATATTCCCCAGCAACATTCTGATTTCCTTTGTAAGTCTACCACCACCACCACATTTTTGTTTTCTGTCTCTACCTGCCTCCTGGCTATACAAATCAATTTCAGTTTTGTGTTTAAAATGGGAATGAGAACTGAGGACTTTGTAAAAATAGCTTTTTAATATATAGGTGTCCTCAGAGGTTCCTGAGCACATTTCAAAGTAGAAACTTATCAATGATGATAACAACTGACAGAAGCTTTACATTCAGTGGAGGAACTGAGTCTCCCTTGATCTTGCACTGGCCCCCAGTCCAGCGTGAAACAAATGAGGACAGTCACTGAAAGAGTCTACTGAAATTTGTAGATAATATTTCTATCTCTGATGAGAGGTAAACTGTTTAAGTTACTATGTGGGAATATTTGTTTTAAAAACAATTCCCTCTTATTACAAGCACCCTTAGAAAATTCCCAAATGCAACCGGGTATAACCAACATATGATATTTTTTCTTTTTCACCAGAATAGATGAGATTTAATGCCTAGACCAGTGTGCTTATGTAAGGTGGGCCATAGCCCTCATGTCCCTTTTGTAAAAGTAGAGTGCGTATTATTTCTATTAATAAATGCTCTGATAAAGCTATCAGTCACCTCTCTTTAACAACTGTGCACATTTTTTGCCTTCAATAATTAAATTCTGTCTGTTTACCTTTTTTGAGATATATGTCCCATGGATAGATTAGAGATATATTAGAGACAAATCACAAACAAGGTGCAGAGGAAATCTAAGTGGATGTCAGGCACAGGCCACAATTCCTAACCCAATAAAGCAATGGAAAAGAATCAGAACCACCCTTTGCCTGTTGAAACAGGCACCAGCTGGTACCCATGGGGAGTCTGACATCAAATTTCAGGTATAACGTTCTCTCATTCAATCAGCAGTCTCTGAGAAAGTAGTGTCTCTGAAACCCAGGGGTGTTTGCATGACTGGAGAATCAAAGTTTTGGCAGGAAGCTAGGGTAGATGTTGTCAAGGTAGGAGAGGAGAGGATGCCTACCCACTGAAGGGCATTGCATTTTCCAGATGAAAAACTGTGACCAGTTTTTCTCCCTGGGAGTTCTGAAATGTTCATCTCATTCTAATAAAAATAAAAGCATGGTCTAGCTGCCAGGAAAGATGACAGTGTTAATTTGGGGAGAGTTTAAAGTCACTCTCATATTTTTTTTCTGGGGTAGGTAGAGATGAGTTTGCCTTTTGCTTAAGTTCCAAAGGAAGAAAGATATTTCATAATTCCAGCTCATTGATATTTCCCCCTCTGCTCTCTGGTCTGAAAAGGAAATTCAATTTGTCATTTCCCTTTCTTGACATACCCATACAAACAGACTGTTACTGTGGGCATTATGCACCTTTCAATAATGAAATAAATTATGACCTCAAACATGAAATAGCACAAGCAGTGAAAACTTAGAATGGAAAGTTTCTGCTAGTGAGAAAATCTGGACCTCATCATCTCTAGAGCAGGCTGTGTTTTTTAAAGTCTAATTTTGAAGCTGAAGTCTGTCATTTATGTTAAAATGCAAAGTGTTAGGGAAGGTGGGGGGCTCTGAATTTATCGTATGTGGGAAGACCACCCTGTTGTTCATTTCCCTGCCGTATGGGAAGGCTATTACAGGCTCTTCTGTGAGGCATTTGAAACCTCTTCAATAGTCTTTCTGAAAGTTCCAAAATTTGTCCCGATTAAATTTTCAGGGCTGGTCGCGGTGGCTCACGCCTGTAATCCCAGCACTTTGGGAGGCCGAGGTGGGTGGATCACGAGGTCAGGAGATCGAGAGCATCCTGGTTAACACAGTGAAACCCCGTCTCCACTAAAAACACAAAAAAATTAGCCAGGCGTGTTGGCAGGCACCTGTATTCCCAGCTACTTGGGAGGCTGAGGCTGGAGAATCGCTTGAACCCAGGAGTCAGAGGTTGTAGTGAGCTGAGATTGTGCCACTGCTCGCCAGTCTGGGCAACAGAGCAAGACTCCGTCTCAAAAAAAAAAAAAATATTTCAGATGGGGATGCATACCTGGCAGATGTTTTCTAGGGGACGAGCCTTCACTTCAGCAACCTAGCTTTGGGCATCTTCATGTGCTGCGGCTTTGGGAAGTGGAGATAAGGCAAGGTGAGAGAGGATGCTGTCTTGCCCTCAGGTTTTATAGTCTGGAGAGATGCATTATCAGCTAATGCTTCATTCTTCATCCCATATCAGAAGACAGACAATGAATATCAATAGAGTTCTCATCAGGCTCCTTATGGAGGGTGTTGCAGTAAGGCAAGGGCTCAAGTCTTCCTTGGTTTAGCCACCAAATCCATATGTGGCCATCCGGCATGTAAACTGAAGCAAAGAATGGTCCCTTTCCCAGAGGGCTGTTGTGAGAATTTCATGAGGTAATTCTCATCAAGCCCTGGCAGCTTCCCTGCACCACTGCAAGCTTCATGGCATTAGAAAGACACGGCAGCCCTGGTTTATGCCCCTTGATGCCTAGTTTGCTGGTGGCCAAGTTGTGAAGCAGGTGACAGTCTGTCCTGGAGTGACTTGAGTGTCTGACTATGGACCCTAGTCTCCCCACAGATGTGTTCCAAAGTCTAGGCTCACTAAGGGCCATAGAAGGTCTTGTTATAAACTTGAATACAAACTTATTATTCATAAATATGTTACTTTCTTTCTATTTTGATCTAACCCCTCAAGTCCACAACCGTTAAGACTCATGAGATGGAAGGATGGAGATAAAACCATTGAATACCATCAAACCTCCAACATACGTATATAAGAAATAGGGTTTAGGTAAGACAACTAATCAATCCAAAGAGATTGCCTTAGCTTAACCATTCCATAATGCAGTGAGTCATTCTTTCTTTACTCCTCCATAAAAGGCTCCCATTTTCAGCCTTTTTACAGCGAAATAGAATTTTCTTTCATCAGTTGTTTATTTTGCTCCAACCATGAAGCTACCACAATAGATATAAAGATGAATATGATATGTTCTCTTTCATCAGAAAACATCCTATAAGTGAAGGAAACAAAGATGTAAACAATACAGTGTATCCTAATAATTGGAATTATAATGTGAAATGTCCTAGTTACAACTCTTACCAGCACTGTAGCCTTGGACAAATTAATCTCTTTGGAATTCCATTTTATCACCTGATAAATTAATATAATATATCCCTTTTATGATAAGGTTAGAAATAATAGATATTGTTAAATAGCAACAATAATAATGACACTGTCTTGTGGAATTTAAGAGCTTTCTAAGGAGGTACCTGGGTTGCCAGTCCACGTATCATTTGACCAGCATGTACATAGAACCAGGCACAAGATTATACATAGGTTTTGGTTTTCTGATTTTTTTAAGAAATAAGGTATCTGATTCTTAAAATTACTTAATAAAAATTCCTAACATAAAAGTGCCTGCAAGGAAAGGAATTTTGGTCAGGAATAGATACAAATAAATAGGTTTTGAATATTTTGAAAAAGTAGCTCTCATTTATCATGGAAAAAAATGTCAAGAGTAGAGAAGGCATAGATGTTGAAAATCTCTATTGTTGGGGTATAAGACCTAAAATCAAGACTCAATATGACATGCTGCCTTGATATCTCATGAGATGACCTTACCACAAGTTTTTCTCCTCCCTTTGTTCCCAAGAATAAGATTCCTCCACCAAATAACCTTCTCATTCAAAGGGACTAGGCACACTTTCTGCTTATAACCGAGTAGTTGGTTTCTGTTCCCTGCCAGCCTGTAGAATGATTCAAACAAGCCAATCACATCCTCCCATAGAAAAAAGGGCCACCCCACTCTCTTGATACTACAAGATGTGTCTCTCACAACCCCTGCTTACTCACTGCATTCTCTTTTTTTTCTTTTATTATTATACTTTAAGTTTTAGGGTACATGTGCACATTGTGCAGGTTAGTTACATATGTATACGTGTGCCACGCTGGTGCGCTGCACCCACTAACTCGTCATCTAGCATTAGGTATATCTCCCAATAGGTGCTGGAGACGATGTGGAGAAATAGGAACACTTTTACACTGTTGGTGGGACTGTAAACTAGTTCAACCATTGTGGAAGTCAGTGTGGCGATTCCTCAGGGATCTAGAACTAGAAATACCATTTGACCCAGCCATCCCATTACTGGTTATATACCCAAAGGACTATAAATCATGCTGCTATAAAGACACATGCACATGTATGTTTATTGAGGCACTATTCACAATAGCAAAGACTTGGAACCAACCCAAATGTCCAACAATGATAGACTGGATTAAGAAAATGTGGCACATATACACCATGGAATACTATGCAGCCATAAAAAATGATGAGTTCATGTCCTTTGTAGGGACATGGATGAAATTGGAAATCATCATTCTCAGTAAACTATCGCAAGAACAAAAAACCAAACACCGCATATTCTCACTCATAAGTGGGAATTGAACAATGAGATCACATGGACACAGGAAGGGGAACATCACACTCTGGGGACTGTTGTGGGGTGGGGGGAGGGGGGAGGGATAGCATTGGGAGATATACCTAATGCTAGATGATGAGTTAGTGGGTGCATTCTCAATTGTAACCTCCACATGGTCCTCCTCCCTGGGGCCATGGGTAGATGTGACTAATAAACTGCTGTGAGCTTCTCTGTCCAGTGCTGGGTGTCGTGTGTTTGTCCATCTCCATGACTCTTGGGTGGAAATCCTTCCTTATCAACAGGGTGCATGGGAAACAGTTAACACAATTGTTCTCTGATGGCTTTATGTGTGTGCATTTCATATCATTACCTGTCTTCAAAAAAATATTTTTTAATTCATTGTGTGCTTGATTAAAAAGAATACCTTAACATTATTTGGAATAAGTCAGACAAATTGAGAAGTAGAAACCGAGACTTCAAAAATGAACACATGAATGTCCTTTATTGAAATTAAACCTGTTTGACTAAGTGAATCCAAATAAATGCATTTTCAAATATCAGATATATTAATGTGTTGCCAAAAAAACACTTTTTTCATTAAAATGTTTGAAAATGTTTTCAAATGCCTGGATCAATTACAACTAAAAGAAAATAACATATTTTCAAATTATAAATTATTTCACATAGTATCATGCAAAATTCAGTTTCCGGTTGCTAACTGATCACTCTAAGGAAACAAAAATCTACATTTCTAGACCTGAAGCTTGAGGGTTTTCTTTCCCAAACATAAAGTGGTGGTGGATATATCCTTCTTAGCTTAGCATTCTACTGATCACCAATATCTGATCTAAATGAATGGTTAATCTGAAATTTTCAAGTACAGGTGACTGTGATTATGTTAAGACAATGTCTGTAATATGAAGTGGGGTTCACCTTATAGGTGCTGTCCCTAAACACCTTGTCATTCCTTTAGGTAATCTTTGCTTCAAAGATAATGCCAGATAGAGTCCAGGAGGTGCTAAACCAACCAATTTGACAAAAACAAAGCTAGGAATGAAAATAGAATCTGAAAGTAAGGGGAGTAACACAGCTCTGACTCCATCCCTGACAGTGGCCCTCTATATTGGTAGGAAGGCACCTATCTGACTACATGCAATCATCATATTATGATGACTCTAGGAGAGGAATACCTCCATTTTGTGCTTAGAATCATTAGAGAAATGCAAATCAAAACCACAGTGAGATAACATCTCACACCAGTCAGAATGGCAATTATTAAAAAGTCAAGAAACAACAGATGCTGGTGAGGTTGTGGAGAAATAGGAACACTTTTACACTGTTGGTGGGAGTGTAAATTAGTTCAACCATTGTGGAAGACAACGTGATGATTCCTCAAAGACCTAGAACCAGAAATACCATTTGACCCAGCAATCCCATTACTGGGTATACACCCAAAGGAATATAAATCATTCTATTACAAAGATACATGCACATGTATGTTCTTGTAGCACTGTTCACAATAGCAAATACATGGAATCAACCAAAATGCCCATCAATGATAGACTAGATAAAATGTGGTACATATACGCCACGGAATACTATGCAGCCATAAAAAGGAATGAGATCACGTCCTTTGCAAGGACATGGATGGAGCTGGAAGCCATTATCTTCAGCAAACTAATGCGGGAACAGAAAACCAAACACCGCATGTTCTCACTTATAAGTGGGAGCTGAACAATGAGAGCATGTGGTCACAGAGAGGGGAACAACACACAGTGGGGCCTATCAGGGAGTGGGGGGCAGTGAGAGAGCATTAGGAAAAATAGCTAGTGCATTCCGGCCTTAATACCTAGGTAATGGGTTGAGAGGTGCAGCAAACCACCACGGCACACATTTACCTATGCAACAAACCTGCACACCCTGCATATGTACCCTGGAACTTAAAAATAAAAATTTTTAAAAGTTAAGAATTAGTGGTGGCCGTTACACATTTAACATGGTTTGAGTCAAGCAAAATTGTAGGGGTAAATAGCTTGGGCATCTTCACCAGCTTCTGGTGCAAAACCATGTAATATTTCCTTTCTTTCTTTATTTTAAAAGATCCGAGTCTCAATCCCACCGATTGTCAGAAGACACAGTTTTTCTCTTTAGTTCTCCTCTTCCGATATGTCCAAGGCATCAGTGGGTGTTTTTTCAACTCAAAGAAGGAATCTATACTTAACATTGTCATCACTCCTCTTCCCACTGTTCTGGACAATTCATAGAACTACCTCAAGGGAAGATGCTCTCTAATTGTCATGGTTCATTATCAGAAACATGTTATTCTGACCTTAGATGCTGAGACATTCTAACCTCTGCTGGGAAGCTGTGCTTGCTGCCCTGACATTTCTCTCTTCTTTTTCTGGAAGTGGGTGGACAAAATTCCTCCCACCTCACTACTATGCCCCAGCAGGGAATGACTTATGACAGAAATAATAAAATTGCCCCCACGATCCACTTGTTGTGGAAGATTATCTTTCGTCAGTGGTGGAGAGGCAATTTGTCTTTATGGGACATGAGACCTTTCTTGCGAATGTCCCTGAAATCTCAGGTTTGTTCATTCCTAATTCAAACACTGGTAGCCCCTTATCTGGAGAATAACTGTCTCATTGGGGCACAGCATTTACACCTGGACTTCGGGTGTTCTAGATGAGAATGTACATAAAGCAGGTCTTTTAATAACACTGTTTTGTTCAACATCACTTCATTATGAAGTCGATGAGAAAAAAATATAGATTCCCCATCTAGGTGGGGCTTGAATGTTCTTCCCATGTCTACATGGGTTTCTACAGGTACTTTTGTTTCCTCCCACACCCCAAAGCTGTGCACCTTAGGTTAATTGGTGTGCTACACTGTCCCAGTCTGAGTGAGTGTGGCTGTGTGTGAGTGTACCTTGCAATGGGATGGCCTCCTGTCCCAGGCTGGTTCATGCGTTTCATCCTGAGTTGCTGGGACAGGCTCCAGCCGCCTGTGACCCTGAAATGAATAATCGTGTAAATAATTATCTTACTTATGTTTATTATTTTTTAAAATGTATATTAGCTTACATTTATTTCAGTGTTTTGGGTCTTTATTTAGAAGTTTAATGATTGATGTTTTGTGGTCAGAAATATACTGTAGAAATTTAACTCTTATTTATATTAATTAGCATATGCTACAATTGGTTTTGTTACATGTTCTTTCAATTAATATCACAGTTTCCAAGAACCTATTGATGATTTTAAGTGAGGACTTATTGTGCCTCAGAAGGTGGCAGAGTTCTTTCCCTTCCCAGTGAAATCATGAACCAATAAACAAATTCTCATAGGACCTTAGACATGGAAATCAGTTGGCTTCAATTTGAAAGCCCTGACTGTCTAAAACAAGGGATACTTAATTCAACTTCATGTCTATAAGGGAGGGACATTCATTCTTTAGTGCTCTGCTCATGCCCTCATGCCCAGCTCTCAGTGACAACATCCCAAGTTTATGCAGCCTGCATTGGAGCACCCAAGAAATCTGTCAGCATCTGGAAGGGTCCCCAGAGGAAGCATGGGATGAACTGCTAGAGAAGATGACTGTCCCCAGCAGGACTCAGCACCAGCATCTCTTAATTCCCATCTTCCTAAAAGCCATTGACTCAATTCAGAAAGAATGGTCCTCCTCCAATGCTACCTGTCTGTCATTTTATCATGAAAACCCATAAGCAAATCTTATTCACTTATAGAAATTTGCTAGAACCTTTTAATTCTGTCAACTAAAAACATAACAGTCTTTGAAATATGTTTCACATACAGAAAACGCATTCCAATAAAAGGTATCTTCTTTGCACTCTCTCTACTGTTTGGCTCCAATTAGATTATACACTATTGAAGTCCAGAAAGCCCAACCTTTCATTTTCAGTCTTCTTCTCTGTGGAAACTACTATATTAACTGCATTAACCTGACTGACCTTTGTTAAATATTGATTGAATCAAATTAAATTGAAGAACAGCCTCTCTCCGTGTGAGATTTTAGAATTAAAAACACAGTGTTTACATGGTGAACTTGGGGGCATATTTCTAGGGACTCAAGCTTCGATTTGAGAATAGTGAATTTTATTCCCAATGAGATAAGCTACTGAATAGCTTTACTCATTCAGTGCAAGTGAAGGGATGTGAAACACAGGACAGCAATCATCCAATGCTGATCTCTGGGTCAACCAGGTTCCAAAGGTATTGTCACTGCAAACCTTATTCCATTAAGGCTTCGAGATTATTGGGGACCAGGACATCTCCTTGCATAGAGACTATGGCCATATCTTCCTCAGCACGTACAAGACTTAACCTATTATCTATGCCCCCAAATCCATACCCACTCTCCTTTGCCCCACATTATCTCACTCTTGACTGATATTTACTCTAGACTGTCCTCACTCCTCGTCCATCCTACTGTTTGCCTCCATGCTCACATCTCAATACGGGACAACAGTTCAGGGTCTTCCCATTGTCAACAAAATGGTCAGTGTCATGACTTGTAGATCCCCTCCCATAATCAAGGATCATCTACCTTCTCAGTCTCATTTCCATTTTCTTGCCTACATATAAGTCAAATGCAGCTACAGGTCATTCCTGTAATGCAGTAGGTCCCTCACACTGCTCTACATTTCCCTGTGCTGATTCACTGGATAGGATGCCTGCACCTGATTATCCACCAATCACCTGCTTATCTTTACAACCACACAGAAATCACCTTCAAGGGGGCCCCTGTCCTATACTTCCCAGGCAGAAGAGGCACTGGGTTCACAGATTCCCCTCTAGACTCCTCTGCCAGCATGCTTATAGCATGGCCTTACACCTTCAGCAGATATTGCATTCATTGCTTCTCTTTTCCATTTTAGGGCACGGCAAGCTTTCTAAAGTCATCTTCTTAGATGACCCCAGATTTTCTCTTCAGCTTTAATTCTATCAGTGGCTGCTTGTTGTTTAGATCATATATGCTTTACCAGCCAATGTTCTCCTAATATTGATCTCTGGCATCTATTGATTAGGGAGGGCGAGTCATGGAACCTCTTTGAATTCTGGTTTCTTCACTTCTAAAATGAACTTAATATTATCACTTAAAATATTAGAGTGAAAATAGAAAAAAATTAATAAGTTGTCTACAACAATTTTTTTATTATTATTATACTTTAAGTGTTAGGGTACATGTGCACAATGTGCAGGTTAGTTACATATGTATACATGTGCTATGTTGGTGTGCTGCACCCATCAACTCATCATTTAGCATTAGGTATATCTCCTAATGCTATCCCTCCCCACTCCCCCCACCCCACAACAGTCCCCAGAGTGTGATGTTCCCCTTCCTGTGTCCATGTGATCTCATTGTTCAATTCCCACCTATGAGTGAGAATATGTGGTGTTTGGTTTTTTGTTCTTGTGATAGTTTACTGAGAATGATGATATCCAATTTCATCCATGTCCCTACAAAGGACATGAACTCATCATTTTTTATGGCTGCATAGTATTCCATGGTGTATATGTGCCACATTTTCTTAATCCAGTCTATCATTGTTGGACATTTAGGTTGGTTCCAAGTCTTTGCTATTGTGAATAGTGCCGCAATAAACATATGTGTGCATGTGTCTTTATAGCAGCATGATTTATAGTCCTTTGGGTATATACCCAGTAGTGGGATGGCTGGGTCAAATGGTATTTCTAGTTCTAGATCCCTGAGGAATCGCCACACTGACTTCCACAATGGTTGAACGAGTTTACAGTCCCACCAACAGTGTAAAAGTGTTCCTATTTCTCCACATCCTCTCCAGCACCTGTTGTTTCCTGACTTTTTAATGATTGCCATTCTAACCGGTGTGAGATGGTATCTCATTGTGGTTTTGATTTGCATTTCTTTGATGGCCAGTGCTGGTGAGCATTTTTTCATGTGTTTTTTGGCTGCATAAACGTCTTCTTTTGAGAAGTGTCTGTTCATGTCCTTTGCCCATTTTTTGATGGGGTTGTTTGCTTTTTTCTTGTAAATTAGTTTGAGTTCATTGTAGATTGTGGATATTAGCCCTTTGTCAGATGAGTAGGTTGTGAAAATTTTCTCCCATTTTGTAGGCTGCCTGTTCACTCTGATGGTAGTTTCTTTTGCTGTGCAGAAGCTCTTTAGTTTAATTAGATCCCATTTGTCAATTTTGTCTTTTATTGCCATTGCTTTTGGTGTTTTAGACATGAGGTCCTTGCCCATGCCTATGTCCTGAATGGTAATGCCTAGGTTTTCTTCTAGGGTTTTTATGGTTTTAGGTCTAACATTTAAGTCTTTAATGCATCTTGAATTGATTTTTGTATAAGGTGTAAGGAAGGGATCCAGTTTCAGCTTTCTACATATAGCTAGCCAGTTTTCCCAGCACCATTTATTAAATAGGTAATCCTTTCCCCAGTGCTGGTTTTTCTCAGGTTTGTCAAAGATCAGATAGTTGTAGATATGTGGCGTTATTTCTGAGGGCTCTGTTCTGTTCCATTGATCTCTGTTTTGGTACCAGTACCATGCTGTTTTGGTTACTGTAGCCTTGTAGTATAGTTTGAAGTCAGGTAGTGTGATGCCTCCAGCTTTGTTCTTTTGGCTTAGGATTGACTTGGTGATGCGGGCTCTTTTTTGGTTCCCTATGAACTTTAAAGTAGTTTTTTCCAATTATGTGAAGAAAGTCATTGGTAGCTTGATGGGGATGGCATTGAATCTGTAAATTACCTTGGGCAGTATGGCCATTTTCACGATATTGATTCTTCCTACACATGAGCATGGAATGTTCTTCCATTTGTTTGTATCCTCTTTCATTTCCTTGAGCAGTGGTTTGTAGTTCTCCTTGAAGAGGTCCTTCACATCCCTTGTAAGTTGGATTCCTAGGTATTTTATTCTCTTTGAAGCAATTGTGAATGGGAGTTCACCCATGATTTGGCTGTTTGTTGTTGGTGTATAAGAATGCTTGTGATTTTTGTACATTGATTTTGTATCCTGAGACTTTGCTGAAGTTGCTTATCAGCTTAAGGAGATTTTGGGCTGAGAAGATGGGGTTTTCTAGATATACAATCATGTCGTCTGCAAACAGGGACAATTTGACTTCCTCTTTTCCTAATTGAATACCCTTTATTTCCTTCTCCTGCCTAATTGCCCTGGCCAGAACTTCCAACACTATGTTGAATAGGAGTGGTGAGAGAGGGCATCCCTGTTTTGTGCCAGTTTTCAAAGGGAATGCTTCCAGTTTTTGCCCATTCAGTATGATATTGGCTGTGAGTTTGTTGTAGATAGCTCTTATTATTTTGAAACACGTCCCATCAATACCTAATTTATTGAGAGTTTTTAGCATGAAGCGTTGTTGAATTTCGTCAAAGGCCTTTTCTGCATCTATTGACATAATCATGTGGTTTTTGTCTTTGGCTCTGTTTCTATGCTGGATTACATTTATTGATGTGCATATATTGAACCAGCCTTGCATCCCAGGGATGAAGCCCACTTGATCATGGTGGATAAGCTTTCTGATGTGCTGCTGGATTCGGTTTGCCAGTATTTTATTGAGGATATTTGCATCAATGTTCATCAAGGATATTGGTCTAAAATTCTCTTTTTTGGTTGTGTCTCTGCCCGGCTTTGGTATCAGGATGATGCTGGCCTCATAAAATGAGTTAGGGAGGATTCCCTCTTTTTCTATTGATTGGAATAGTTTCAGAAGGAATGGTACCAGTTCCTCCTTGTACCTCTGGTAGGATTCGGCTGTGAATCCATCTGGTCCTGGACTCTTTTTGGTTGGTAAGCTATTGATTATTGCCACAATTTCAGATCCTGTTATTGGTCTATTCAGAGATTCAGCTTCTTCCTGGTTTAGTCTTGGGAGAGTGTATGTGTCAAGGAATTTATCCCTTTCTTCTAGATTTTCTAGTTTATTTGTGTAGAGGTGTTTGTAGTATTCTCTGATGGTAGTTTGTATTTCTGTGGGATTGGTGGTGATATCCCCTTTATCATTTTTTATTGCATCTATTTGATTCTTCTCTCTTTTTTTCTTTGTTAGTCTTGCTAGCAGTTTATCAATTTTGTTGATCCTTTCAAAAAACCAGCTCCTGGATTCATTAATTTTTTAAAGGGTTTTTTGTGTCTCGATTTCCTTTAGTTCTGCTCTGATTTTAGTTATTTCTTGCCTTCTGCTAGCTTTTGAATGTGTTTGCTCTTGCTTCTCTAGTTCTTTTAATTGTGATGTTAGGGTGTCAATTTTAGATCTTTCCTGCTTTCTCTTGTGGGCATTTAGTGCTATAAATTTCCCTCTACACACTGCTTTGAATGTGTCCCAGAGATTCTGGTATGTTGTGTCTTTGTTCTCGTTGGTTTCAAAGAACGTCTTTATTTCTGCCTTCATTTCGTTATGTACCCAGTAGTCATTCAGGAGCAGGTTGTTCAGTTTCCATGTAGTTGAGCAGTTTTGAGTGAGTTTCTTAATCCTGAGTTCTAGTTTGATTGCACTGTGGTCTGAGAGACAGTTTGCTATAATTTCTGTTCTTTTACATTTGCTGAGGAGAGCTTTACTTCCAACTATGTGGTCAATTTTGCAATAGCTGTGGGGTGGTGCTGAAAAAAAGGTATATTCTGTTGATTTGGGGTGGAGAGTTCTGTAGATGTCTATTAGGTCCGCTTGGTGCAGAGCTGAGTTCAATTCCTGGGTATCCTTGTTGACTTTCTGTCTCATTGATCTGTCTAATGTTGACAGTGGGGTGTTAAAGTCTCCCATTATTAATGTGTGGGAGTCTAAGTCTCTTTGTAGGTCACTCAGGACTTGCTTTATGAATCTGGGTGCTCCTGTATTGGGTGCATATCTATTTAGGATAGTTAGCTCTTCTTGTTGAATTGATCCCTTTACCATTATGTAATGGCCTTGTCTCTTTTGATCTTTGTTGGTTTAAAGCCTGTTTTATCAGAGACTAGGATTGCAACCCCTGCCTTTTCTTGTTTTCCATTTGCTTGGTAGATCTTCCTCCATCCTTTTATTTTGAGCCTATGTGTGTCTCTGCACGTGAGATGGATTTCCTGAATACAGCACACTGATGGGTCTTGACTCTTTATCCAATTTGCCAGTCTGTGTCTTTTAATTGGAGCATTTAGTCCATTTACATTTAAAGTTAATATTATTATGTGTGAATTTGATCCTGTCATTATGATGTTAGCTGGTTATTTTGCTCGTTAGTTGATGCAGTTTCTTCCTAGTCTCGACGGTCTTTACATTTTGGCATGATTTTGCAGCGGCTGGTACCAGTTTTTCCTTTCCATGTTTAGTGCTTCCTTCAGGAGCTCTTGTAAGGCAGGCCTGGTGGTGACAAAATCTCTCAGCATTTGCTGGTCTGTAAAGGATTTTATTTCTCCTTCACTTATGAAGCTTAGTTTGGCTGGATATGAAATTCTGGGTTGAAAATTCTTTTCTTTAAGAATGTTGAATATTGGCCCCCACTTTCTTCTGGCTTGTAGGGTTTCTGCCGAGAGATCCGCTGTTAGTCTGATGGGCTTCCCTTTGAGGGTAACCCGACCTTTCTCTCTGGCTGCCCTTAACATTTTTTCCTTCATTTCAACTTTGGTGAATCTGACAATTATGTGTCTTGGAGTTGCTCTTCTCGAGGAGTATCTTTGTGGCGTTCTCTGTATTTCCTGAATCTGAATGTTGGCCTGCCTTGTTAGATTGGGGAAGTTCTCCTGGATAATATCCTGAAGAGTGTTTTCCAACTTGGTTCCATTCTGCTCGTCACTTTCAGGTACACGAATCAGAGGTAGATTTGGTCTTTTCACATAGTCCCATATTTCTTGGAGGCTTTGCTCGTTTCTTTTTATTCTTTTTTCTCTAAACCTCCCTTCTCGCTTCATTTCATTCATTTCATCTTCCATTGCTGATACCCTTTCTTCCAGTTGATCGCATCGGCTCCTGAGGCTTCTGCATTCTTCACGTAGTTCTTGAGCCTTGGTTTTCAGCTCCATCAGCTCCTTTAAGCACTTCCCTGTATTGGTTATTCTAGTTATATATTCTTCTAAATTTTTTTCAACTTCTTTGCCTTTGGTTTGAATGTCCTCCCGTAGCTCGGAGTAATTTGATCGTCTGAAGCCTTCTTCTCTCAGCTCGTCAAAGTCATTCTCCATCCAGCTTTGTTCTGTTGCTGGTGAGGAGCTGCGTTCCTTTGGAGGAGGAGAGGCGCTCTGCTTTTTAGAGTTTCCAGTTTTTCTGTTCTGTTTTTTCCCCATCTTTGTGGTTTTATCTACTTTTGGTCTTTGATGATGGTGATATACAGATGGGTTTTTGGTCTGGATGTCCTTTCTGTTTGTTAGTTTTCCCTCTAACAGACAGTACCCTCAGCTGCAGGTCTGTTGGAGTACCCGGCCGTGTGAGGTGTCAGTCTGACCCTGCTGGGGGGTGCCTCCCAGTTAGGCTGCTCGGGGGTCAGGGGTCAGGGACCCACTTGAGGAGGCAGTCTGCCCATTCTCAGATCTCCAGCTCCATGCTGGGAGAACCACTGCTCTCTTCAAAGCTGTCAGACAGGGACATTTAAGTTTGCAGAGGTTACTGCTGTCTTTTTGTTTGTCTGTGCCCTGCCCCCAGAGGTGGAGCCTACAGAGGCAGGAAGGCCTCCTTGAGCTGTGGTGGGCTCCACCCAGTTGGAGCTTCCCAGCTGCTTTGTTTACCTAAGCAAGCCTGGGCAATGGCGGGCGCCCCTCCCCCAGCCTTGCTGCCGCCTTGCAGTTTGATCTCAGACTGCTGCGCTAGCATTCAGCGAGAATCTGTGGGCGTAGGACCCTCCGAGCCAGGTGCGGGATATAATCTCCTGGTGCACCGTGTTTTAAGCCTGTCGGAAAAGCGCAGTATTCTGGTGGTAGTGACCCGATTTTCCAGGTGCCGTCTGTCACCCCTTTGTTTGACTAGGAAAGGGACCTCCCTGACCCCTTGCACTTTCCGAGTGAGGCAATGCCTCGCCCTGCTTTGGCTCGCACACGGTGCGCGCACCCACTGACCTGCGCCCACTGTCTGGCACTCCCTAGTGAGATGAACCTGGTACCTCAGATGGAAATGCAGAAATCACCCGTCTTCTGCGTCGCTCACGCTGGGAGCTGTAGACCGGAGCTGTTCCTGTTCGGCCATCTTGGCTCCTCGGAACTCATCATTTTTTATGGCTGCATAGTATTCCATGGTGTATATGCGCCACATTTTCTTAATCCAGTCTATCACTGTTGGACATTTGGGTTGGTTCCAAGTCTTTGCTATTGTGAATAGTGCCACAATAAACATATGTGTGCATGTGTCTTTATAGCAGCATGGTGGACGAAGGATATGAACAGACACTTCTCAAAAGAAGACATTTATACAGCCAAAAAACACATGAAAAAATGCTCATCATCACTGGCCATCAGAGAAATGCAAATCAAAACCACAATGAGATACCATCTCACACCAGTTAGAATGGAGATCATTAAAAAGTCAGGAAACAACAGGTGCTGGAGAGGATGTGGAAAAATAGGAACACTTTTACACAGTTGGTGGGACTGTAAACTAGTTCAACCATTGTGGAAGTCAGTGTGGCGATTCCTCAGGGATCTAGATCTAGAAATACCATTTGACCCAGCCATCCCATTACTGGGTATATACCACAATGTTTTGTGATTGTAAACGCTCAACATACCATTAGGTTATTTAACAAATATTCAGTTTAGGCCAAGCAATGCAAAATATTAAGAAAAATCAGACCCAAACTGTGACCTCATTGAGTGTACAACTAACTGGAAGAGATAGACAATAGTTACATTATTACAGCTGCACACACACACACACACACACACACACACAATTGTAAGAGAAATACCATCTTTCTTAGAAGAGGAACTTTGTGTTACAGAAATTATGATAAGGGTCATCCCTGACCCTAGTGTAGGGTCAGGAAAGGCTTCCTCAGGAAACTGATGGCTGAAGGATAAATAAAACACAGCTGGAACGAATAGAACATTCTCCTTTTTCTCTGTTCTGATTCCCACTTCTTAGGAAGCCAAAGAGGCACACGTGTGCACACACACATACACAGGCGCACACACACACACACACAGACACTCCTTATGCCCAGTCCTCTACACCAGCTTTGTCTGATAGAACTTCCTGTAGTGACAGAAATGTTCTATATCTGCACTGACCAACACAGTAACCACTAACTCTTTGTGGCTACTGTGTTCTTAAAATGCAGCTGATGAGACTTCAGAACTGAAATTTTTATTTTATTTATTTTAGTTAAGTGTAAACATAAAGAGCCACACGCATCTGTAGGCTACCACACTGGACAGTGAAGTTCTAGACTCTATTTCCTTTCCAAATCTCAGACACTGCTTGATTCATGATGGGTACTAACACACACTAACTCCAGGCGGTTTTCCGGAAACAGGATGTTAGAAAGTCATCTTGGCACCTTTTATTCAGAGTGAAAGTGACATACACTGACTCAAATCAACTCTAACTGATTCATTTGTCTGGGACAAGTTGCCACACCAGAGCACGAACTCACCCTCAAGACTTCTCACAAAGAATAACAAATATGCCATCATGTTTTCCATTAAATGAGCACTAAAAACTAACTAGTTCTTCCCTTTTCCTCCTATGTCACTATACACAGGAATTCACTCAGTTAACATTCTATGATGATTTCCCACGTACAAGGCTCTAGGGTAGACATTGATAAAGAAAATGAAGAAGAAGATGTCTCTGTCCTCAAAGAGCTTTAACATTCGGAGGTACAAGGATGAGCAATTAAATCAGAGCTTGGGTGGGGCCAGTTGGGAGGACTCACTGGGGATGGCTACACGAAATGAGATACAGAAGACGAAATAGCCCCTTCCAGTCACTGACAGGGATTGCGGTGTAGGCCCCCATTAGTTTTGAGGGTTTGCCTATGGGATTGGGCCCCACCTCTTGTGGTGGTCTCTGGTCCCATTATGCACCATGGGTTGCCTTCCTGCATTTTCCTCCCTCCGCCACTCTTACAAAAGTACTTCATGGCTCACCTTCCAAATACACCACTGACCTGCAAACCTGTGTCTTAGGACATGCTTCTAAGGGAACCTAAGAAAGAGTAAAGAAATGGTAATCACTAAACATGCAATTTCATGGGCTGACAAATTTTCAAGCAGTAGCAACATATGATTGTTTTTATTTCTTTTTTTTCTCATTTACCATGTTAGGACATTTAAAGAACAGCAAAGTATCATCAATAAACAAAAGGATTTCTTTGAAGGACATATAATTGTTCAGCCTTCCAAAATGCACAAAAAAGGAAAAGATGAAAATTACACACTATTAGTAGAGGAGAAAATAATTTTCAAGAGGACAGTTATCTGTTTTTGCCCTTGTCTTTCCCATCTCACTGTGGAACAATAAGAACTCTGTCACAGATGGGCATATGTCCCTTGGACTGTGCTTAGGAAGTATTGAAATAGAAAAACAAAGAGGGATAGAATGCAATGGAGGAAATAATGAAAATAATAGGGCAACCTATGGAGGTCTTTTGACTTGAAAGGAAATGAGTGCTCAAAGGGCTATCAGCTTTGATGATTACAGGGTGAGACGTGTGCTGGGTGTGCAGTATATATTCTCTCTTTGGTGTATCAGAAGAAGGCCTGGATTGGGGTGGTGGTGATAGAACTCGAGAGAAGAGGGTAAGTCCAAGAGATGTTTCAGAAGCAAAAGGCTGATCTATTGCAGAGAGAAAAGCAGAAGGATGAGTCCAGGATGATTCCCAAGTCTCTGTTTTGGGTGAGGGATGGATAATAGTGTTGTTGTACAGAATCTATTATACAAGAGAAGAAAGTTTAGAAGAGAAGATAAGGAATGTCTGGGGAACAATCAGATTGAAATATTTTGTTCTGTAGGAAACTTGTGTGTGTGGCGGGGAGTTGGGGGGTGTGTTTCTGCAGAGAGAAAGAGACAGATTGGAGTCTTCTCTAGAACATTGGTCCTCAGTTCTTATCCAGAAGCCATTTTGCCCCTCTAGGGACATTTGGGAATATGTGGAGATGTTTCCATTGGAGAGGGTGCTACTGGTATCTAGTAGGACATGGGTAGAAGCCAAGAATGCATAACAAATAATTCTACAGTGTCAAATGTCAACAGTGCAGAGAGTGAGAAAGTTTGTTCTACCATTAACATGAGACAAATGAAAGAACACCAATTGTGAGATAAGACAGACCTGGATTGGAATCTCAGCTCTACCACTTACTTGTGGTGTGACCTGGAGAGTGAGATTTGTTTTCCTGGAGACCCAGTTTCTATATATGGGAAAATGATGATGACACCATTGCTGCAAATGCTACATGAAATCATGAACAAGAAATTGATGGATGCATATAGGTGCTTAGAAAATGCTTCATTTCTTTTCCTTATATTTAAAACCCATAAATGATCAATAAAGTAGGTCCTAGATGTATTAACAGCTTCTATTTCCCATACTGTGACATGGTTATTTCTTTATCTATGTGTAAGTTTTTCCAGCAGAGAAAGACTATAGTAAAGCTGAGGTGGAATTCCTCCGAATCCCCATGCCTTCCCTTGAATACGTTTCCCTCTCATGGTGTCAACCGTCAATGCATTCACTGCATTATACGTTTATTTCCCAAAGTCTAGACAATAAGCTCCTGGAGGCTAGAGACTATATTGTATTCAACTTGTATCTTCATCGCTTTTCCTAATGCCTGGGATGTGGTAGATATCCAGTAAACATTTATTAATGAATAATTAGCTATGAATAGTTTAATTTCCTGTAAATAATTACCAAAAGCACTCCACCTTGTTCTCTCCTTGAACCCATCCCATTTTATCATCTTAATTTCATACCTCAATTTCATACCTTATAAATTAACTAGTGTTTTGTGTTTTATTTGATATTTCAAATTTATCGAACTTGGCTTTATTTGCGTTCTCCACTAAGCTTGTTTCCTAAGTGAATTATCAGTTTATACTCATGAAAGAGCCTCTTCCCCATCATTTAGAGTTTCTTCTTCTTTTTTTTTTTGAGATGGGAGTCCCGCTCTATTGCCCAGGCTGGAGTGCAGTGGCCGTGGCATGATCTCAGCTTACTGCAGCCTCCACCTCCCAGGTTCAAGCAATTCTCCTGCCTCAGCCTCCCGAGTAGCTTGGATTACAGGTGCCCACCACCATGCCAAGCTAAATTTGTAATTTTTTTTTTTAGTAGAGACAGGGTTCCATCACGTTGGCCAAGCTGGTCTCGAACTCCTGACCTCAGGTGATATGTCCACTTTGGCCTCCCAAAGTTCTGGGAATACAAGCATGACCCACTGTGCCCAGCCTCCTATCATTTAGATTTGAAACTTTATAGTAATCTTTGACTCCTTCCTTTTGATGGCAGCTGTATCTAAACAGCCACTGAGGTCCATGAGGAAACTGTTCATGCAGTCTCATCAAGGTAAACAATGCCCCTTCCATTCTCACTGGCTTCACTACAGCACATGAGCTTAAACATGAGCTCCAGCACAACGGTACTAGTCTCTATAAAAGATGATGCCTATGTCCTGAATGGTAATGCCTAGGTTTTCTTATAGGGTTTTTATGGTTTTAGGTCTAACATTTAAGTCTTTAATCCATCTTGAATGAATTTTTGTATAAGGTGTAAGGAAGGGATCCAGTTTCAGCTTTCTACATATGGCTAGCCAGTTTTCCCAGCACCATTTATTAAATAGGGAATCCTTTCCCCATTGCTTGTTTTTTCCGGTTTGTCAAAGATCAGATAGTTGTAGATACGCGGCATCATTTCTGAGGGCTCTGTTCTGTTCCATTGGTCTATATTTCTGTTTTGGTACCAGTACCATGCTGTTTTGGTTACTGTAGCCTTGTAGTATAGTTTGAAGTCAGGTAGCATGATGCCTCCCGCTTTGTTATTTTGGCTTAGGATTGACTTGGTGATGCGGGCTCTTTTTTGTTCCATATGAACTTGAAAGTAGTTTTTTCCAACTCTGTGAAGAAAGTCATTGGTAGCTTGATGGGGATGGCATTGAATCTATAAATTACCTTGGGCAGTATAGCCATTTTCACGATATTGATTATTCCTACCCATCAACATGAAGTGTTCTTCCATTTGTTTGTATCCTATTTTATTTCATTGAGCAGTGGTTTGTAGTTCTCCTTGAAGAGGTCCTTCACGTCTCTTGTAAGTTGGATTCCTAGGTATTTTATTCTCTTTGAAGCAACGATTTGGCTCTCTGTTTGTCTGTTGTTGGTGTATAAGAATGCTTGTGATTTTTGTACATTGATTTTGTATCCTGAGACTTTGCTGAAGTTGCCTACCAGCTTAAGGAGATTTTGGGCTGAGATGATGGGGTTTTCTAGATATACAATCATGTCATCTGCAAACAGGGACAATTTGACTTCCTCTTTTCCTAATTGAATACCCTTTATTTCCTTCTCCTGCCTGATTGCCTTGGCCAGAACTTCCAACACTATGTTGAATAGGAGTGGTGAGAGAGGGCATCCCTGTCTTGTGCCAGTTTTCAAAGGGAATGTTTCCAGTTTTTGCCCATTCAGTATGATATTGGCTGTGGGTTTGTCATAGATAGCTCTTATTATTTTGAGATACATCCCATCAATACCTAATTTATTGAGAGTTTTAACATGAAGCGTTGTTGAATTTTGTCAAAGGACTTTTCTGCATCTATTGAGATAATCATGTGGTTTTTGTCATTGGTTCTGTTTATATGCATAGGCATGGGCAAGGACTTCATGTCTAAAACACCAAAAGCAATGGCAACAGAAGCCAAAATTGACAAATGGGATCTAATTAAACTAAAGAGCTTCTGCACAGCAAAAGAAACTACCATCGGAGTGAACAGGCAACCTACAGAATGGGAGAAAATTTTTGCAATCTACTCATCTGACAAAGGGCTAATACCCAGAATCTACAATGAACTCAAACAAATTTACAAGAAAAAATCAAACCCCATCAAAAAGTGGGCGAAGGATATGAACAGACAGTTCTCAAAAGAAGACATTTATGCAGCCAAGACACATGAAAAAATGCTCATCATCACTGGCCATCAGAGAAATGCAAATCAAAACCACAAAGAGATACCATCTCACACCAGTTAGAATGGCGATTATTAAAATATCAGGAAACAACAGGTGCTGGAGAGGATGTGGAGAAATAGGAACACTTTTACACTGTTGGTGGGACGGTAAACTCGTTCAACCATTGTGTAAGTCAGTGTGGCAATTCCTCAGGGATCTAGAACTAGAAATACCATTTGACCCAGCCATCCCATTACTGGGTATATACCCAAAGGATTATAAAACATGCTGCTATAAAGACACACGCACACGTATGTTTATTGCAGCACTATTCACAATAGCAAAGACTTGGAACCAACCCAAATGTCCAACAGTGATAGACTGGATTAAGAAAATGTGGCACATATACACCATGGAATACTATGCAACCATAAAAATGATGAGTTAATGTCCTTTGTAGGGACATGGATGAAGCTGGAAACCATCATTCTCAGCAAACTATCACAAGGACTAAAAACCAAACACCGCATGTTCTCACTCATAGGTGGGAACTGAACAGTGAGAACACATGGACACAGGAAGGGGAACATCACACACTGGGGCCTGTTGTGGGGTGGGGGGAGGGGGGAGGGATAGCATTAGGAGATATACCTAATGTTAAATAACGAGTTAATGGGTGCAGCACACCAACATGGCACATGTATACATATGTAACAAACCTGCACATTGTACACATGTACCCTAAAACTTAAAGTATAATTAAAAAAAAAAAAAAAAGAGATGATGACTTCTGGGAAAAGTTTGGTCTCAGCATCCTGCCCAAGACCCTTCATGATCTGTCTGTCCCCATCTCAACATTTTCAACCCCCAATGTGCAAACAATCTGCTCTCCAAACAATCTGGTCTGCAAACAATCTGGTCACTCTCACATTTACTATCCTTTGATTCTGTTTCTCTGCATCTACACTTGGAGAATGATGGTCTGGTCAACAATTACCAGTGATGACCATCCCTATATGGTTATGTTACTTGACCCTTAAGCAGCATTTGAAAGACTGACCATTTCTTCCTATTTGAAACATTTTTCTTGATGATAGACGCTCTTGCTTTTTTCCTTTACTTCATTCGCTGAAGGTTCTCAGTCTCCACTGGCAGTGTAGCCTCCTCCTTTCAGCTTCTACAAGGCGGTGGGCACAGAGTTCAGTCCAGTCCCCCAGCCCCTTTTATTACTAACTCTCTTGAGATTACTTCATTCACTCCCTTGGGTTTAGGGGTTATCTATTTGTGAGAGTCAGTGTGGTAGAAACTGCTGATTATCTACTCAGTAGCCAATCCCTCTTTTATTTATATCAGAATCCTGATTTTATTAAGGATGGCAATATATCCAGATTTTTCTGTTTCACAGCATCCCTTACAGATAGGCACAACCCATAGGACATAAAATAAATAAAATGTAGAAGTTGTTGGATTGAGTCTCTAGGGAAGCCTTTTATCATTTCTTACACTTCTTCCTGGGCGTAACTCCTACCTGAAACACAGGTAAGAGGGCTAGAGCTCCAGAAACCATCTTTGACCACGAAGCCAGCTTCAGTGATGAAACCACTTAATATGATTTATAGAGAAGAAAGATAAAATGAGCTTTAGTCCTTGGTAATACTGAACCCCTAAGTCAGCTCAAGATTTCCTACCTTTGGGTATTAATGTGAGATAACAGTAAACTTCCCTTTTGTTTAAATGATTGTTATTTTCATCTCTGTTGCTATCAGCCCATGACAATTTCTAAGTGATACACACACCCAGTTTTAGATTTACATTTCTAAACTCCATCTAGAATTATCAACTTTTACATAAAAGTCCTGATAAATGTCCAATATACCTCTCAGAAAAAAATATAGATAAAATGAAACTCATGTTTTCTTCTGGAAGACATGCTCCATCTGCAGTCTTCCCCATATGGGTAAATTATTCCATCTACCCTACCTCTCTGGATAACTGCTCCAGGGTTATTCTTGATTCTTTGTTTTTGTTCATCTTCTTCAAATCATTTCTACCCACAAGCCATCACAATCATTCCTTGTCCAAGCTCATCCCAATATGTATTGATTTCTCTTTGTTGTCACTTGCACAGTCTAGTCCAAGTCATCATTCTCTTTTCCTGACTGCCATGACAGTCTCTTCACTGATGTCCTTGTTTCCACCTCCCCTTGTTGAACATCCAATCTCTATGCAGCAGCTAGAGCAATTTTAACACAGACATGCTTTTATACAATCCCTTTGCTGAAAACCCTTCAGGGACCTTCTACTGTAGTCAGAACCACACAGCCCGAACTGAGATGCCTCCTGCTAGTATATACCTTAAACCGCATCCCAAACCACTCGCCCTCTGCTATGCCTCCACTCCACTGCCTTTATTGTGAAAGCTGGGGCGCTAACATTCTTTCTCAGCATGTGTCATTTATTGGCGCTAGCCATGCCCCCTTCCAGGAATGCTTCTTCCCCAATCTGTGTGTGCACTCAGCTCCTACTTTATAACCAGAACTGAGCTGGAAAGTCATCTTCTCCATGAAGCCTCCCTGATCACTTATTCAAAACCGCCGCCAATCACTTCCTATCTCATCACCTTATTGTAATTCTCTGCACACCATTCATTATTTTATATCGTTTTTCCTTTTTATTTATTTTAGCTTATTTAATATCTTTCTTTCTCACATTAAATGTAAGCTCCCTCAGAGCAGGGACTTTGTCTCTCCCATTTGCTTGTGTATCCCTAGCTCCTAGAACAGGGATAGCAAACTAATGGTACCACACAAAATGTTTTTTGAGTAAAGGAATGAGAAAATGTATCTCTGATTACTTTAGCCCTTCTACCTTTAAAATCCCTCACTCTCCTTTCTGTATCAGTAAATGGGCTCATCTCTCAAGTCCTATCTCTCCAGCTAGATTTCAAGCCTTTTGAGGAGAATATCCTGCACTTATTTGTACCACCAAGTATCTCATGCAGTATCAAAAGTCAGCACCCAAGTCAGCAATGCAGGGGAACAGACCTCACCATTGTCCAGAACCCAACCTGCCTCATTTTCTCCTGTTTCTCTGATCTTCATGTGCTGGTCGGTGTGCCTAGACTGACCTCTCTTATTCCACATAAAATCCTCCTGCTTGTACTTCAAAACTCATTTTAAATATCAGCAAAACCTCTCCTCACCACTTCAGCAAAGCAATCACTGACTTTTTGATTCAAATGGCATTTTCACATTCCCATAATATTGCACATATCACAGTGTTTGCAGGGCTGCCTTTGTAATATGTCTGCTTACTTCTCTAATGAGGGGCAGTCCACGTCTCACCCACTTCTAGAACCCCAATTTTTGGAACAATTTCTGTTACATATTCTCCATACTTTTTTGTTGTTGAATGTTGTTGAACGCTTATGTTCTGCTTTATGTTCCTTTTATAGGTTTTCATTGAAATACTGATATTTTTTCTAGACTTAACATATTTTCAATGATTCTCTTAAGAGTCCCTCATTTCTCCAAGGCTATTTTTCTGATATCCATTTTCCTGAAAACTTATGTTTGGACCATTGCATAAGAAGCTCCATTTATAGGTTAAGGGTGGTGAGTAAGAAGAAGGAAACACAGGTACTCTTTATTTTTGTTTTTTTTTTTTTTTTTTTGCTTTAGCCATAAAACTCAGAATGAATTATGGTATGAGTCTATGAGGTACAGAACAGAAAATGAACCATGTTTTCTGCGGGCACTGACTTCATCACTTCCAGCAGGTAGACGCTGAGCTGGGGCTTGCTATCTCTGGCTGAAAGGATGTCTGTGCCACCAGGGAGAGATACACTCGCCAAGCCACTCTGCCACATCTCAGAGCCTAAAAACCCCCACATTTAGGACTAGAAGAAGACATCAAAGTCAACTTTCTAACCATCTCACAAACAGCTCCAGAAGGGAGAGAGGATGACGTTAAAGTCAATTCAAACTAAAGGGGTTTTTTTTTGTTTTTGTTTTGTTTTGTTTTGAGACACAGTCTTGCTCTGTCACCCAGGCTGGAGTGCAGTGGCGTGATCTCGGCTTACTGCAACCTCTGCCTCCCGGATTCAAGTGATTCTCCTATCTCAGGCTCCAGAGTAGCTGGGATTACAGGCATGAGACACCACGCCCAGCTAATTTTTGTATTTTTAGTAGAGACAGGGTTTTACCACGTTGGGCAGGCTGGTCTCGAACCCCTGACCTCAGGTGATCTGTCAACCTTGGACTCCCAAAGTGCTGGGATTACAAGTGCGAGCCACCACTCCCAGCCCACACTAAAGTTATTGAGTACGATTAACCTATGGAGCTGATGAGTGAGGCAATCTGAAGCAGAACTCACCACACCATGTCCTCCAGTGCCTGTCCTGCTGCACCATGCTACCTACTCAGGGAAAAAGAAAAGTTTGCCACCTTCCACCCAGGACTTTCTGATAACCATGAGTCACATGATTCTCTGCACTCCCCTTATCAAAAACCTAATTGAGTTTCTTTTTTTGCGGTGTATTATTACTCCTTCAATTCTCTTCCTTCTATGCTAGACTGCAAGTTCCTAAGAATAGAAACCATATGTGTTATTTTCTCTATTTCTAGCTCCTAACACACTGTCTGCTTCATGCAGATACTCAATAACTATTTGTTGAATTAAGGTAGGAAGGGTATATAAGCTTTTTGTTCTCTCTCACTCTTACTCTTTCTCACTTTTCCTCTCTTTAATAGAGAACTCAAACATCCTACTTAAATACCTACCTAGAAAAATGTGTGACAGCCTGTGCATCCTAAGGATGGTCCAAATCTCACCAGCTAGAACCTTATATTTAACTAGGACCAAATCTCACCAGCTAGAACCTTATATTTAACTAGGACCAAATCTCACCAGCTAGAACCTTATATTTAACTAGGACCAAATCTCACCAGCTAGAACCTTATATTTAACTAGGACCAAATCTCACCAGCTAGAACCTTATATTTAACTAGGACCAAATCTCACCAGCTAGAACCTTATATTTAACTAGGACCAAATCTCACCAGCTAGAACCTTATATTTAACTAGGACCAAATCTCACCAGCTAGAACCTTATATTTAACTAGGACCAAATCTCACCAGCTAGAACCTTATATTTAACTAGGACCAAATCTCACCAGCTAGAACCTTATATTTAACTAGGACCAAATCTCACCAGCTAGAACCTTATATTTAACTAGGACCAAATCTCACCAGCTAGAACCTTATATTTAACTAGCACCAAATCTCACCAGCTAGAACCTTATATTTAACTAGGACCAAATCTCACCAGCTAGAACCTTATATTTAACTAGGACCAAATCTCACCAGCTAGAACCTTATATTTAACTAGCACCAAATCTCACCAGCTAGAACCTTATATTTAACTAGGACCAAATCTCACCAGCTAGAACCTTATATTTAACTAGGACCAAATCTCACCAGCTAGAACCTTATATTTAACTAGGACCAAATCTCACCAGCTAGAACCTTATATTTAACTAGCACCAAATCTCACCAGCTAGAACCTTATATTTAACTAGGACCAAATCTCACCAGCTAGAACCTTATATTTAACTAGCACCAAATCTCACCAGCTAGAACCTTATATTTAACTAGGACCAAATCTCACCAGCTAGAACCTTATATTTAACTAGGACCAAATCTCACCAGCTAGAACCTTATATTTAACTAGGACCAAATCTCACCAGCTAGAACCTTATATTTAACTAGAACCAAATCTCACCAGCTAGAACCTTATATTTAACTAGGACCAAATCTCACCAGCTAGAACCTTATATTTAACTAGGACCAAATCTCACCAGCTAGAACCTTATATTTAACTAGGACCTCCACTATTATTACCTATTTACAGTTTGCCTGAGGACCTAGGAACACAGAGATACTGTTTGAAAATCAGAAGTTATCTGAGAACTTATCTAACCTTTGTGGTAACTTTTCTTCAAATGTGCCCAAAGCCCCTGGCTCCTGCCACATGATTTTTCTTTTCTCCTTTTTATGGGAAAAAAGGATATTATTAAATCAAGATCACTATTCTTAAGCAGAGTAAGTTCATAGTGCCCTTTCTCATAAAATATCTGCATATCTGAATTAAGGAAAAATGAATATCGCTCTAATTCTTTAGTGAGTTCATTTGTTTGATACACATATTTCTATATTGTTTCTGGAGAAACATGTCTCTTTGTTTTATAAATAAGCAAAAAGAAATAACTGAACATGAATTTTTCATGACCTGACAATTCCTACCCTGAGATGATATGGGAGGTAGAATTATTACCCCTAAAGCTTTCTATGTCCTAATCCCTAGAATCTGTGGATAATATTACTTTACAAGGCAAAAAGGGTTTTGTACATGTGATTAAAGTTAAGAAATTTGAGATGGAGAGAATATACTGGATTCTTCAGGTCGGCATAATCCAATCACATGAATCTTTAAAAGCTAAGACCCTTTCCTGGATGTGGTCAGAGGAAGATGTAACTAAGGATAATGGTCAGAGAAATGCAATGCTGCTGACTTTAAAGATGGAGAAAAGGTCATGAACCAGGGAATGTAGGTGGCTTCCAGAAGCTGGAAAAGCAAAACAATGTATTTTCCCTGAAAGCCTCCAGAAAGGCATATAGTCCTGCTGACACCGGGATTTTAGCCCAGTGAGATTTATATCAGAGTGGGAGATACCTAAAGAACTATTAGGTAATATGCTTGTTTCATTTTAAACTATTAAGTTCGTGGTAATTTGTTACAGCAGTAAATAGAAAACAAGAGAGTAATGAAAAGAGCCAACAGAGCTCTTGTCGGTGCAGGGAGGTTAGGGCAGCCTGATTCAGTGTGTGGCTCCTTGGCTGTTAGGCCAGGGATAAGCCCTCTGTTCAGCCCCTGATCACCAAGCTTGGGCCAAGAACCACTGTAAGTGTGTCAAGATGCTCATCTCCAGACAAAAGGCTGAATGTGGGGGGTGTGGGGGGATCTGATTAAGTATAATATCATGGAACAGGGAGTCCCCTTACCTCTCTGTCTCTACTACCTAGTTTAGTGCCAGTAGCCATAGAGAAATGCTTCAGTGAATGAGAGCTATGTGAACACTATAGTTGACCTGTAATAAGTGGAATATAAAACTCTTGGACTGATCTTTTTGGGGTGATGTATTCAAAAATTGTGCTTTTTAAAAAATAAGAAAACTATTAAAAAAAAAAGTCCTTCGCACTAGTTTAACTTATTTTAGAAGTCAATGAATTGAAACTTTGAGAAGTTAGGAGATTTGCTTGGGGCCATCTAGCAAACTGGGGGAAAAATGTCACAATACAATCCCCTGAGCCCTTGACCACTGCTGCCTGTATTATATCAACCCGCAGTAAAACTGGCAAATCCATTAAAGAGGTAGACCAACTTTTATAGCCTGGAAAATATTTAGAACATAAGCTAGTACTTTCAACACGATAGTCTATGTAATAAACACTGTATGTGATGTTGGCTTGCAAACATTTTAGACACATTCATGGGTGGGCAATCCATGCTGTGTCATCCCATTGTCCACTCCCCATAAGAACAGGGTCGTTTTGTAGGGAGGGGACAACTATAACCATACATGAGTAGCAAACCCATACACAATCACAACATAATATCTTGGAAAAGTAGGGTACTGAAATTCAGTTGATATTATATGGAAGTTAATAAAGAACAAAGGCTTGAAATTTGGAAGAAGCAACATTGCAATCTAGACATGGGAACATTAAGAGAGTCATAGCCAGGAACTTGGCCTCTTGGACCCTGAATTTGCTCATTACAATACAGGGATAATAGTGCATGCTTTGCAAAGCTGTCAATTAGAAGGATTTATTCATTCATTAAATCATCAAATAATATTAGATAAATGCACAGAATGTCATACAATCAGTGGTCAATTTTTTAAAAATGTTTCTCGCCTTTCCCCAGCTCTTTATTTTTCCCTAACATATGAAATGAAAGCTTGATAATAAAAAAAAAGCTTGTTGTATGAAAAATGGTTTGTATATGATCTGTGTAAATTGCAATGATCAGTTGCCCCAACTCCAAGGAGATGGGCTGGATGGAGGCTTGCACAAGGTCTTAGCCAGCTCCAAACATTCTGTCTCACCTGCAACGTTTTCCAGGGCTGGTTTACTGGGGGCTTCACTTCCTTTCCTGAAAAAAAAAAAAAAAAAAAAAATCCTGTTCCTCATGATTGTGGACTCACAGCTCCATCTCATGGACATCCTTGGACTTCCTAATTTTTTTTCCATACTAGAAAGCTCAACATATTAAATACTATCTCTCAGCACAGAGGATACAAAAACCACAAACTTCCTTTCTGACTTTAAGAAGAAAATGCCTCGTTGGAGAAATGTACACATCCAAAACTAACTGAAATCTAAGGAAAATCCTAGCGTATCTGCCTGACAAGCTTCCAGGAAAGTGCTTCCAGTCAAGGCGGAGGGCATGGCCGGAAGAAGGCCTCATGGAGGAGGTGGCAGATCATGATAATAACAGGCATTATGCATTGAGCACTGCTCTGGGCTGGCCTTCTAGATGCTTTTGTGCATTTACTCTCATAATCCTCATAAAAACACTGTGCGCATGTAGGGAAAGCCGACCTTCGAATCTAGGTGGCCTTGCTCCCAAATTCACTCTCAGTTACGAATGCTGGTTACTACTAGCTGAATAATAGTTTGCATTTCAAATTAAAGATTAAAAGTGCCAGAGACAGGCTAAAATCCAAATTCCTTAACTACAAATTCTCTGATTCCTATAAAGGAAACAACTTTCACTCAACAGAACCTTGTCCAATGAACAGGATTTTTAAGGCAGCTGCCTTTGAATGAGCGGGGCAGTTGGTGTCTGCACGGGTGGGTTTTCCAGGGAAGGAAGTGATGTGGGCTAAGTACAGCTGTGGGAGAAAGGGCGACTGAGAGAAAGGGGAACTGTTGGGAAAAGGGTGGTTGTGCCTCCAGATCTCATGGAGAGACAAGCAAAGGGGAGTGGGTGGCATGTTTTGCAGAAGGGTGAATCTCAAACTACACAGGGAGTGAAAGAATGCTGGACACTGGAGAGAGGGGTGGAAGACTGGCTCTACATTTACTGAGTTCTGTGACCTAAGACAAGTCACAGGTTTTTTGTTTGTTTGTTTATTTTTGAGATGGAGTCTCATCCTTTCACCCAAGCTGGAGTGCAGTGGCATGATCTCGGCTCACTGCAACCTCTGTCTCCTGGATTCAAGTGATTCTCCTGCCTCAGCCTCCCCAGTAGCTGGGACTACAGGTGCGTGCCACCACGCTAGCTAATTTTTGTATTTTTTTTTTTTTAGTAGAGATGGGGTTTCACCATGTTGGCCGGGCTGGTTTCTAACTCCCGACCTCAGGTGATCACCCGCCTCGGCCTCCCAAAGTGCTGGGATTACAGGCGTGAGCCACCGCGCCCGGCCCTAGGACAAGTCACATTTTTGAACTGGGCATTGTACCGCCAATCTCAGATGACAACTTTTTGATGTAGGGACTATTTTGGCGTGTCCCACACACAGCATCAAGGGAGGGGGGTACAAGAAGAAGCAGAGTGAGACCAGAGTGGAGTGGGAGCCAAAACAGGTGGGTGTCTGTGCAGAAAGGTAAGAGTTTTAATCTGAATGTCATAAAAAGCCAGGGTAGGGTTTGGGGCAGGGGAGTGACATGGTAGGATGAATGTTTTCTAAAGGATTTCACATAGGTCAATGGGCAGGAATGTCACAAATACCATGAAGTGGGGGGAAAACCAGATACTAAAGATCTCACACTGCATTCCATTTATACAAAGTAGAAAAGTGGGCAAAACTCTTCTGTGCTGTGAGAGGTCAGGCAGTGGTTGATGTTAAGAGGGGCTGTGTCTGGCGGGGAGTAGGAGGAAGCCTGAGGATGGTGGGACAGGGTCTGATTCTTCATCTGGAGCTGGTTACTGGGGGGTGCTCAAGTTGTAAAAGTTTATCAAGCCGTATGCTTATTGTATGCACACTTCTCTGCATGCATGCTTTATGCTAGTAAAAATTTTCAAGGGAAATATTCCAGTAGGTCCTGTGTGGGTAAGGGACAGCAGAGGAATGAGACCAGTTAAGAGGAAAACTCAGCCATCCGGGTGAGAGACAATGGGGGCTGGGACTAGGATAACCGAGTGAAGGTGGCAAGAAGTTGTCAAATTCATTCTCCATATCTGTGTCATCATCATCTACTCAAAGCCACTATTATCTCACCTCCCAGCCTGTCCTTCAACCTCCATGCCTTCCCCCTCCATAACCCAGCCCCTTCGCAGCCACTGACCCTCTGAGTGGAGAATGCTCTATGCTCTTCCCCATATAAGCAGGGCCAGCAGATCCAGGCTCTCCTTACTCTCCTTCCCTCTGTTGCTGCAGCCACCCTGGATTTCGTGAGAATAAGTTTATAAAGAAGTTACAATAAACTAAGGTTAATGTACTATTGAAGGAAGAAACAAAACTATAAATTTAGTGTGGCCTAAGTGTACAGTGTTTCTAGAGTCTACAGTAGTGTACAAGCATGTCCTAGGCCTTTGCATTCACTTGCTTCACACCCAGAGCAATTGCAAGTCCTGCCAGCTCCAGACACGGTAGATGCCTGTAGGCTACATCATATAGCCTAGGTGTGTAGTAGGTTATACTCTCTAGGTTTGCATAAGTATACTGACACTATAATGTTCTTACAACAAAATCACTTAAGGACACGTTTTGCTGAGCATATTCTCATTGTTAAGTGATGTATGACTGTATAGGTAACAATATTTAACCTTCCCAGCTGGGAGTGCTTTGATATCTTTTATTCTCATTTTAATCCACTCCTTTTGGTGCCATGACATCCTAGTCTGTTGCATTAAAAGCAGTGTTTTCAAACTCACTAATACATATTAGACACTGATGTCTTTCTGCTCATAATTTGAAACATCCGGCTGAACTCAATGCCCATATGCTTTATGAACCTACCCATCAGCAGGAGAGATTGAAAACAGCCTGCCAAGTGCTCCCTCGCTACCCCACTCCCACTTTCAGAATAAATTGCTTCAGCCCTTCAGAGTTTTGACATATTTATAAGGTAGTGGAGAAACACTCAATGTTATCCAGCCTCTATTCTATTTAAGCATATTTTTTCTCCAACAATGACTTTTCACTAATTTTAACATGAATACAACGAGGAGAAACATTGCATAAGCATTGATTCCACAGGACTCTATGCATGTACTGGGGCAGTTTCTTTTCTTCTTTTTTTTTTTTTTTTAAATAATTCAACAGTAAATTTTCAAGACATATAATTATTAGGTCTTCATTATATGATTTATCTGTCAGCATATCTCAAAATATATTCTGTGAGGCACTAGATCTGCAATACATATACATACATCATAAGAAATACAAGCCTCCAGGTCAAATTGCTTTGGGAAACTATGGGCTAAATAATGTTAAAGAAGTTTTTTGGCTGCACAATTTCTTAGAGCTTTGAATAAACTACACATAAGTTCATATATATGTATCTTCCCTACATTTGAATCTATTTCTAAGTTGATATCTCTATGGAATATTTAATAAACAGCTCGAGCTTAACATGTGCAAACGTGCTTTTTGGTTCTTTTTTCTCAGATTCTTGATCCTCTTGTTGACTTCTTCCTAACTGGAAACATTTTCCAGTTGTGGAGGCCAAAATCTTTGTTTTACCCTCGATTCACCTTGTTTTGAAATATAAACAGAAATAATCCTCAGATTCTGCCTTTTCAGGCATTCTAAATAAATCCGCAATCTCTGCTCACCCCAACTAAACTGGTCCAAATCACCATGATTTCTAACTCGCATTATTATAACTTCTAAATAGTCCCCCTGCTTCTAGTCTTGATCCAATTCTAGAGGTTCTCTATTATGCGACTTAGAGTGGATCTTTTAAAAGTGTAAGTCAGACTGTAACCTTTCTTATCTGACCAAAATCTTCCACTGGCTTCTTTTTGTATTTGGAAGAAAATTACAAATCCTTACCATGGGCTTCAAGGAATAATATCACATGGCTCTTGGCTACCTCTCCCACTTTATTTCCACCTGCCCCTCATCCCCACCTCAGCTATTCTTTTCTCTCGCTCATGTATGCCAACTACTCGTCTACCCCCATGGACTTTTGTATCTGCTTTAACCTATGCCTGCCATGTTCTTTTCCTTGATATATATATATATATATATTCCTTGGTGTATATATATATATATATATTCCTTGGTGTGTGTATATATATATATTCCTTGGTGTATATATATATATATTCCTTGGTGTATATATATATATTCCTTGGTGTATATATATATATTCCTTGGTGTGTATATATATATATTCCTTGGTGTATATATATATATATATTCCTTGATATATATATATATATATATTCCTTGGTACATATATATATATATTCCTTGGTGTATATATATATATATATATATTCCTTGGTGTGTATATATATATATATATTCCTTGGTGTATATATATATTCCTTGATATATATATATTCCTTGATATATATATATTCCTTGATATATATATATATTCCTTGATATATATATTCCTTGATATATATGTGTATATATATACTCCTTGATATATATATTCCTTGATATATATATTCCTTGATATATATATTCCTTGATATATATATTCCTTGATATATATATATATTCCTTTATATATATATATATTCCTTGATATATATATATATATATTTTTTTTTTTTTTAATGGAGTCTTGCTCTGTTGCCCAGGCTGGAGTGCAATGGTGTAATCTTGGCTCACTGCAACCTCTGCCTCCCGGGTTCAATCAATTCTCCTGCCTCAGCCTCCTGAGTAGCTGGGACTACAGGTGCGCACCACCATGCCCAGCTAATTTTAGTATTTTTAGTAGAGATGGGGTTTCACCATGTTGGCCAGGATCATCTTGATCTCCTGATTTTGTGATCTGCCCACCTCAGGCTCCCAAAGTGCTGAGATCACAGGCATGAGCCACCGCACCTGGCAGCCTCCTTTCTTAAGAAATACTTTAGATTACCAGGGTATTTTCACTGTGAGATAAGTCATCTGGAAATAAGTCCATGCTGACCATTCTGTCCTCTCTCAGACTGTGGGCATAGTCAGAATAAGCCTTTGACAGCATCAGAGGCTGGAGGGTGGAAGGATTGGAGAAGCAGAAGCAGAAGGGAAAGGAAAGGGAGCAGAAGCAGGAAGGAGGAAGAAAAAAAGAAAAGGAGAAGAAGATATTTGGATTTTAGTTGTCTCAAAAGTAGAGCTTTTTAAGGCTAAATGATATTCCATTAGGTGTGTGTGTACCTCACATTTTTCTTTATCCATTCACCTACTGCAGACACTAAGATTGTGCATAATGCTTCAGCGAGCATGAAAGCACAGATACCTCTTTGAGGCACTCATTTTATTTCCTTTGGTTATAAACCCAGAAGTGGGATTGCTGGATCCTATGGTAGTTCCATTTCTAACTTTTTGGGGAGAATCTCCATAATATTTTCTATAATGAATCTACTGATTTACATTCCCACCAACAATATACAAGGGTTCCCTTTTCTCCACTTCCTCGATAACACGCGTCATTTTACACTTTTTTGGTAATAGCCACTGTAACAGGTGTGAGGTGATATCTTATGAGTAGAACGGTGGTTACCAGGGGTGGGTAGGTGGGAGAAATGAAGAGATATTGATTGAAGGGTACAAAGTTGCAGTTACATATAATGGAAAGTTCTAGAGATACAGTTGTAGAGCATGATGACTATAGTTAATAATAGTCACATGTTACATAATGACAGGGATGTGTTCTGAGAAATGCATCCTTAGACAATTCTGTCATTGTGCAAACATAGAGTAAATTTACACAAACCTAGATGGTATAACCTACTATATATCTAAGCAACAAACCTATACAGCATGTCACTATACTGAATGAATACTGTAGGCAATTATACCAAAATAGTATGCATTTATGTCTCTAAACATAGAAAACATACAGTAAAAATATGGTAGAAAAGATTTAAAATGATGTACCTGTACAAGGTGTTAACCATGAATGGAGCTTGCAGGACTGGAAGTTGCTCTGGGTGAGTCACTGAGTGAGTGGTGAGTGATTGTGCAGGCCTAGGACATTACTGTGCACCACCGCAGACTTCAGAAACATGGTACACTTAGGCTACACTCAATGTATTAACAAACAGTTTTCATTTTGCATACTAAATTAACCTTAGCTTACTGTAATTTTTTTCTTTATGAATTTGTTTTAAAATTTTTTACTCTTTTGTAACAGCATTTAGCTGAAAACGCAAACATTGTACAGCTGTACAAAAATATTTTGTTGAATTCCTTATTCTGTATGCTTTCTTTCGTTTTTATTTCTTCAAGTTTTTTTTGTTTTGTTTTTGTTTTTTTTTTCATTTTTTAAACTCTTTTGTTAAAAACTAAGACACAAACACACACTAACCTAGGCCCACAATCTCAGAACCATCCACATCACTGTTCTCCACCTTCACATCTTGTCCCACTGGAAGTTCCTCAGGGGCAATAGCCTGCATGGAGCTGTCATCTGTTAGATAACAATGTCCTCCTCTGGATACTTCCTGAAGGACCCATCTGTGGCTGTTTTACAGTTACCTTTTTCTCTTTAAGAAGTAGAAAGAGTATACTCTAAAATAATGACAAGTATAATAAACACACAAACTAGCAACATAGTTGTTTATTGTCATTATCAAGTATTATGTACTGTACACACTTGTATGGGCTATACTTTTATAAGACTTTTATACTTTTATAAAACAAACCTGCTGCACCAGGTTTGGTTATACCAGCATCACCACAAACATATGAGTAATGTGTCATGCTACAACTTAAGATGGCTATGATGTCACTAGCTGATGGGAATTTTTAGCTCCATGACAATCTTATGGGACCAGAGTCATATACACAGCCCATCATTGCCCAAAATATGATGCAGCACAGGACTGTGCTATATTGTATATCGGAAACGCCCTGAAAGTGTAGATTTCAGGAGCTCTCAACACACCCAAACATGCACAAACATGGTAGCTTTGTGAGGAGATGAATATGTTAATTAACTTGCCTGTAGTAATTTTTTTTTTTTTTTTACTTTATTTATTTATTTTTGTCTGTCGCCCAGGCTGGAGGGCAGTGGTGCAATCTCGGCTCACTGCAAGCTCCGCCTCCCGGGTTCACGCCATTCTCCTGCCTCAGCCTCCGGAGTAGCTGGGTCTACAGGTGCCCGCCACCAAGCCCGGCTAATTTTTTGTATTTTTTAGTAGAGACGGGGGTTTCACCTTGTTAGCCAGAATGTTGTCAATCTCCTGACCTCGTGATCCACCCGTCTCGGCCTCCCAAAGTGCTGGGATTACAGGCGTGAGCCACCGCACCCGGGCCAGCCTGTAGTAATTGTTTTACTGTGTATACCTATAACAAAACATCAGCTTGTACGCCTTAAATGGATAGTTTTTATTTACAATAAATAAGCAAATATTTTAAAATTTCTTTATCACTATTTTCACTGCTGCATAATAGACGTACACACTTTCAGGATACATGTGATATTTTGATACCTTCGTATAATGTGTAAAGATCAAATCTGGGTGATTTGGATATCCATCAACTTCAATATTTATCTTTTCTTTATGCTAGGAACATTCAAGTGATTCTCTTCTAGCTATTTTAAAATGTAAATTTTTAAAAATTACAACGGGGAAGCAAGAAAGGGTGGGAGAACAAGGGAAACAGAGGAGGAAGACGGGAGAAGTTTTGGAGGGCATGTGGGCGGTGATGGTAAAATAAAAGTACAAGAGATGAGACAAGGGCGCAGGAGGAGTAAGTTACAAAGGAAGAGGACATGAAAGGACAGAAGATGGAGGAGACGGAGGGATGCAAACAGTTCTACGACTCACTGCAATCTTCATCCATGAAAAGAAAAATTGATAAATTATACCTCATCAAAATGAGGTAAAAAAATGAAAATTGGGGTAAATATTTGCAAGCCACTTTTTCACCAAATGACCAGTATCTACAATGTAGAAAAAAGATCTCAAAACTTTAAAACAGTAAAATGAATAAATATATAACTTTTATTCAATATATTACTGGGAATTCCAGTCAACAAAATAAGAAAAGAGAAATAAATAAGAAAAGGCAGATTGAAAAGGCAAAAATAAAAAAAATTGTTCCTATTTGCAGATGGGTTCAACAAGGTTGCAGGATTCAAGATCAATGCATAAAAATCAATTTCATGTCTATATATGAATAATACAAACATAGAGACTGATGTTTCTATGTTAAAAGATACAATAACATTTACAATTTCTCCAAAGAAAATAAAATACTTAGGTATACACTTAACAAAAAAGTATGTATGTTGAAAATTACAAATTGTTGATTAAAGACTTTTTTAAAAGATCTAAGTAAATAGGGAGCTATATATCAAATATAGATTAGGAGAGTAAATAGAAACTCATGAAATGGAAGTGTTAAACTAGTGAAGATTATTTATAAATTGATGTATAAATTTAATGCAATTCTTATCAAAACCTTAGCAATATTTTATTACAGACCTAAAAAGCTTAATATAAAACTTGTGTGGAAAGGAGTGAGCCCTAAAATAGCTAGAACAGTCTGACAAAGAATGTAGGAGTAATCACTTATCTGATATTAAGGTTTACTATGTACATGCAGTAATTGAGACAGCGGAGTGTTGGTAGAGGCATGGATGGATAGCCTAATGGAACAGAATAGAGAACCCAGAAATAGACCCAAATAAATAAACTCAACAGGTTTTTCTACAAAGGTGCAAAAGCAAGTCAATAAGAAATGTTTAACCAATAGATCTCGGGCAGTTGACCATCCATTCAATCCAAGAAAGCAAGTGAACCCTGACCTAAACCTCTCACCTCACACAAGCACTAACTCAAAACCAATCATGTTCTCCAAAGTGAGACATAGAAATATAGTAAATATTATGCTATATAAAATATAATATTATATCATATAAATATATAATAAATCATAGAAGAGAATTTTTAGGTTCTTAGGCTAGGCAAACAGTTCTTAGACTTGATACTATAAGCTGACCCACAAAAGGAAAAATTGATAAATTACACCTCATCAAAATGAGGGTAAAAAAAAAAACCCTGAAAACTAGGGGTAATTACTTGCAAACCATTTTTCCAACTAAAGACTAGTATCTACGATGTGGGAAAGAGATCTCAAAACTTAAAAAAAAAAGGTAAAATGAATAAACAAACATTCCAATTAGAAAATGGGCAAAGGACAATAACAGGCATTTTCCTGAGAGGATAAACAGAGGGCAAATAAGTGCATATAAAGAATTTCAACACCATTAGCTACGAGAGAAATACAAATTAAAATCATGATGAGCTATCACTACAGACCTATCTGAATGGCTAAAATTATTGTTTTAAGTAAAAATACCAAATGCTGGCAAGGATGCAGAGAAACTGAATCACTCATGCCTTGCTGATGAAAATGCAAAATGGCTAGAATACAGCTTGGCAATTTTCTATAAAACAAAACACAATTTCCATTCCACCCAATCAACTGTGCTCTTCTAGAAAACGAAAGCATATGTTCACACAGAAACCTAGACATGATTGCTCATAGCTGCTTTATTATTAATAACCAAAACCAAGAAACAGCCCGTGTCCTTCAGCAGGTGAATGATTAAACAAACCATGGTACATACATACCTTGAAATTCTAGTTCTCTCTATAAAAAAAAAACTATTGATACATGCAAAAACTTGGATAAAACTTCAGGAATTTATGTTTAGTGAAAAAAATCAATACATCCCAAACTGAATGATTTTGTTTATGTAATTTTTTACATAAATGAAAATATTAGTGGTTGCCAGGGTTTAGGGATGAGTGAACAGGTGGGTAGAGGAAAACAGGTGTGGTCATCAAGGGAAAATGAAGAATTCTTGTGATAACTGAGCAGTTCTGTATTTTTACTGTGGTGGTGAATACATGCTCCTACACAGATGGCACAATTCTATGGTACTACACACACACATGCACACACACAGACCTATAAATAAATAGTACAAGTAAAATGGGTGATATCTGAATAAGATTAATGGACTGTATCAGCGTCATGGCTATGACGGTGTACTTTTGTTTTAAAAGATGTTACCACTGGAGGGAGCTGAATCATGGCTATGATATGGCACTATAGTTTTACAAGATGTTACCATTGACGGAAGCCGAATAAAGGGTACACAGGGTATCTTTGCATTATTTCTTAAAACTACATAGGAGTCCACATTGATAAAAAATTTAATGAAAAAATGGAAATTTCCTAAACCAACCTGTTCTGAAACTCCTATTAGAAAATGTATATGAAATGGAACCTAATTAAACTAAAGAGCACAGCAAATGAAACTATCCACAAAATAAACAACCTACAGAATGGCAGAAAATATTTGCAAACTATAAATCTGACAAAAGTCTAATATCCACATTCTATAAGGAATGTAAATAACTGAAGATGCAAAAAACGACCCCATTCAAAAATTAGCAAAAGACATGGACAGACACTTCTCAATAGAAGACATATAAGCAGCCAACACACAAATGAAAAAAGGTTCAACATTGCTAGCATCAAATAAATGCAAATCAAAACCCCAATAAGAAACCATCTCACACCACTCAGAATGGCTATTACTAAAAAGTCAGAAAACAACAGACACTGGTGAGGCTGCAGAAAAAATGGGAATGCTTATCCTGTTGGTAGGAATGTAAATTAGTTCAGCCACTGTGGAAAGCAGTTTGGAGATTTCTCAAAGAATTGAAAAGAGAACTACCATTAAACTTAGCAATCTCATTACTGGGTATATATCCAAGATAAAATGAATCATTCTATCAAAAAGACACATGCACTTGTGTGTTCATCACAGCACTATTAACAATAGCAAAGCCATAGAACGAACCTAGGTGCCTATGAATGGTGGATTGGATAAAGAAAATGTAGCACATATACACCATGCAATACCACATACCCATAAAAAAAGAATAAAATCATGTTTTTTTTGCAGCAACATGGATGCAGCTGGAGGCCATTATCCTAAGTGAATTAACGAAGGAACAGAAAACCAAGAAAGGCATGTTCTCACTTATAAGTGGGAGCTAAGCATTGAGTACTCATGGACATGAAGATGGCAAAAGTATACCCTGGGGACTACTAGAGAGGGGAGGGATTGAGGGGGGCAAGGGTTGAAAAACTAATTGTTGGGTACTACACTCACCACCTGGGTAATGGGATCATTTGTATCTCAAACCTCTGCATCACGAAATATACCCATGTAACAAACCTGTGCATGTACTCCCTGAATCTAAAATAAAAGCTGAAATTATAAAATAAAAATAGAACAATCGATAAAAAAAGAAAAAACTATATGAATCTATTTTGTATGCTTCAAAATATTTTTGGAGTATAAGAAACCATTGCTGTTGCTTTCATTGAGACTCAAGCTCTAGTGTGCTTACTCCCTTTTAATTTGATTAAACAATCTGGCTTTGTGTGTTCTTGGATAAATTGCCCTGCCTCTCCCTACAACGACAGAGAATAATCAAAATAGATAACCCTTCCAGTTTCCTTGTACAGGTACAGCCAAGAAAACCTTTGGAGCCTGAAGGGAGCTAAGGCTGGGTTGGGTCTCAGATGATTTTTAAGCCTGAGATGAATAATTTTCTACCACCCAGATCCTGCCTTTTGAATGACTGGATGGAAGGCGGTTTTATCTCAGAAATTACCACTAAAGAACATATTCATGTACCCAAACACCACCTGCTCCCTAAAAACCTACTGAAATAAAAAATAAATCTTTAACAAATGTAGAAATGTATTATAGGGACTACAAGAGAATTAAATATCATCCTGGACTGAATGGGGCTCCTTATCAGAATCCTGGCCTTAAAGAATCTTGCTTTCTTCAGTTTCTGAGAAAGGAGAGGTCGGGAAAGTCTAGGTCCTGGTACAAAAAGGTGCCTTTGGAGGAAATGCAAATCTCGTACCAGCCATGCCAAGAATACTACTTGCTCACACATTTCAAACACGGTTTTTGGACCACCCAGAGAAAGTATTGAAAATTTTTTATAAAGAGCATGAGAAGTCTCTCACATTCTCTTCTTTCTCGAAAGAGAATGATGCTAATTTCTAACGTGTAACTGCAAACGTCTTTGTGAGACTACATTAAAGAGATCAAATGTGAGTGTGAGCATGAAGACTAAAAGAGAGAGAACACATTGCTTTCCTCACAGCATTGAACAGTTCACACACTCTCTTCTTTTCCCCTTTCAAGCTTTTAAAATCTCAACTTCTCTGTTCTATTTCTACCACTGCACATAGTAGCTGGTCCATGAAGCTCCCATTTGACGTCCTACATTTGTGCTATAGAAATGGCATGCATTTTTCAAAACAATAATGACTTTGTAAGAAACATTTAGTAATCAAAGGGAAAAGTCTTTATAGAAGATCCCTTATTTTAAGAATTACCCCTTTAGGGGTTTAACCAAATGTTAGAATATTCTATCTTGAATTCCTGCATATATATTCAGAAGGCAGTTGAAAGGTGTTCTTCTAGGTTTGAAAACCAGCAAGTGAGAATGCTGGCAGAGACAAAGAGTAATTCTTAACTGATATTTATAGCCTTCACTTATAGAGATTTACAAAGAACTTTCAACTACACATTCATATGTGCTATCATAGTATCTCTGTGAGAAATAAGCTGTTATTATGACTTAATAAATAAGGACTCCAGTGGTACAGTGAGATAGGTTTGTCCAAGTCCGTTAACTACTACAGGGTAAGCCACTGAACTGAACTCACTTCTGACTCAAAGTTCCTTCATGTATGCACTTAAATTTGATTAGCATTTGTTATTTATTATTATTTACTGGATGCTCTAGGACTCAGTCCTGGAAATAAAAATAGCACATACTAGCTGGTGGTTTTGATTGCTCTCCAAGAACCAGACATTCTGTGAAGTGTCTTGCACACATTATCTCATTCTGGCTTGAGTTATGAGACATGATTTTACCCATTTTTATTAATGAAGCAGCCATGGTGAGAATTTAAAACTGTGGACAAAGTAGCGTTAAAAACTGGCTAAGCCTGGATGTTAATTTGCTTCGGCCCAGTTTTGAAATGCATGCTTCTGCCACTGTGACATAGACAGCCCCTGCCTGAAGAAGCCCTTCAGTGGGAGAGAGAGCTGCATAGATACAGAATTAGAGAATTGTGTGCTAGGGGCTATCAGAATGATGACCAATATGCTTTGGAGTAAGTCTCTATCTATGCCTGGGATTTTGATCTGCATATATATTTTTTAAAAAATAGAACAAAGAACTTGGAACTTGAATCCAGACTCTTTGCTTCTCTCATGAGTCTTTAAAGAAAGGAGTCAAACATTCTTTGTGTTGTGGTTTCTTGCCCATAGACTACCCATGTGATTTTTAACATGGTGTCTGCTTTTAAAAGCTGTTTTCTTTCTAAGCATCTGAGCACAATGAATTGCTTATAAGAAAGGCTGGTTGACAGCCTCTCCCTCGAGAAGGTTTCACCATGCCACTTGGGAACCATGTGGAGCCTCATCCACAGGTCCCACAGTCACATGGAGAGCCTCCCATCACCCCCATGACTTTATTTATTTATTTTTTGAGACATAGTCTCACTCTGTCGCCCAGGCTGAAGTGCAGTGGCGCCATCTCAGCTCACTGCAACCTCTGCCTCCCAGGTTCAAGCAATTCTCCTGCATCAGCCTCCTGAGTAGCTGGAATTACAAGCGCATGCCACCACAGCAGCTAATTTTTTTGTACTTTTAGTAAAGACGGGTTTTGCCATGTTGGCCAGGCTGGTCTCAAACTCCTGATCTCAGGTGATCTGCCCGCCTCAGCCTCCCAGAGTGCTGGGATTACAGGCGTGAGCCACCACGCTCTGCCTTCCTCGTGACTTTATAATACTCACCTTGCCTTTTCCCTTCCCTTCTAAAGATAAAACATAAACTTTATTTCCTTGATCTGCTAAATAGTCCAGACAGCCTTTTTTCCACTTTCTGCCTGGCCTAATTTAAAGCAGATGAGGAGACATTTGCTCCAAGAGATGAACAGAAGCCCAAGAATCTCTTAAGAGGAAAAACAGCAGGGACAGAATACACTTTTTAGAAAGTTTGAGGACTTCATTTATACAAATTTTAGTAGGAGTCAACAGAGTTTTGTGACTGCACACACCCCAAGTGAAGGGAGGGTTTCGGCAGCACTGAGAAGATGATGATGTCTGGACAGAAGCTGTGATGTTGATAATGTCAGTCTTCTCCTACTTGGAATATTACATTTTGTTTTAAATTCTTTTCCTATTTTTAAGCATATTCATTGAATAATATTTCAATTAAGGTTAATTTTCAGAGAATGGAATTGTCTCCTGCTAGTTGAAGGGACTTATTAGAGTACTAAGCAGATCACTGAATTGTTGGAATGGCTGAAGAAACAGACTACTAAAGCGAGCTTCCAGGAAGGGGCCCCAAAGCTCAGTGCAAAACTAGCTCGCCAGGTGCTGCTGCTCCTTGGGGATAAGGAGGCTTTAGTATCAGAACATTGCCTGCCAATCAGGGAAGCCACCTGCAAACCACCAGTTCCACAATCAGGCCACAATCAGCATCAAATAAATAGATGCCTTTCACCTTATCCTAGTTCTGAATTCAAAGAAACGCGTAATTGGAATGCTCTAAATCACATCTAGAAACCTAGTAGCAAGTACAGTTGAGAAAACCTAGCAAATAACTTAAGTTTCTGACCCCTGTGAGACAAGAATACATACAGGGAGTTTGGAGTGAACATCAATGAATTCAGTCTATAGTATTCACAATAAACAACTTTTGTTTTTTCCTCTGATAGCATCCAAAAATTTTTTTAAAAAGCTGAGAACACATTATTTACTTTTTTCTCTATTTACCCATTAAAATTTTACTATGCAACACCTAAAACATATAATAAGGTATAAATAATAAAGAAACAAAGCTCATCTATCTAACAAGGGACTTGTTCACGCTAATCTTGAAAAGGGTCAACAGCATTCTGTGCTGCACATACATTCACCCCAAGTGTGAAAAAGTAATAGCCACAGTGAGATACTAGAGAAGTTCTACGAAAGAAAATGCAAAGGCTGCCCCCTCCTCCACTCTCCCCGTATGAATCTGAGGGCAGCACATTCCAGGCTTTTCTCAGACACCTGTTGAGAAGGAAAAGGCAGGCTGGTGTTTGGAAACAGATGTTCTCCAGCATTCAGAGCTCCCACCTCAGGTTCAGCAGGCTCCAAGATGGTCATTATGCAAGATTTTTAATTATAATTTAGAAAGTAGAAAATCATAGAACTTCTTTCATATTTCACATGTTTTTATTTTTCAGAAATGTACCAGCAGCATCTAGTCCTTCAACTGGCTTTTCCCTCCTGTTGATGAGATGGTGAGCTTCTTACCAATACACACGTTTCCCCGTGTCTAACGTGCTAAGTGGGCTCACACAAATGTCAGGTCTGGACTTTTCTGGGCATCTCCATGATATCCTCATTCAGAGATTGAGACAATTCAGAGGTACAGAAAAGTATTGAAGAAAGTAATTGTGCTAGAGGAGTATTTAGAAAAGGCCACAAGCTAAGATGATTGTGAACTTGGTGTTGAGGCACCAGCTAGACTAGTAGATGTGCAGGTTATGAAAAAAGAAAATCAACTCGTGTACAGCTTGGTTACATCTTTCTCTATGGTCCTTCTTGTTAGGGGGGAAACCTTTGTTCCAGCTTATGATTCCATGTAGAGGGCCTACTTAGTAAAACATCCCTTCTTCCCATGCCCCACTCACCCCTCCTAGAGTGAGTGCAAAATGGTGATTCCAGTGACCAAGGTAAGGAAAACTTCTACCCTTAGCCCAGGATTCAAGGTTCAAGAGAGAGACGCACACCATGGTTAAGCAGGTACTCAGGGCTCATTCAGCATACAATTGATTTGGAGTTTAATGCAACAGGAATATTTCAAGACTCCCTGGCTGATAGCCCAAAGTGTTTAATGTACCCTGAGCCTTGATTCCTGACAAGGAAAAACTGGCTTAGAATCAGGGTTGGTGTACCCGCTACAAGGCTAGACAGGGCAGGAGAGACAAAGGGAGTGTGAGCCAGACCCAGTGTTTGAACATCAGACATTGGACTGTTGTGCATCACTTATTCTCACTCTTATGCCAGAGTGGCAGTGGGATTTGCATTGTCTGGGAGTAAGGAGGATCCTTTGCTAGTTCAGAACCTGAGCTTTTTTTACCTTGTGGCTTTGGACAAGTCACTACACATTCCTAAGCTTCATCTTTTCCAGAAGGAATGATCAGCACAGGCAGGCCGTGTATATGCAGGACCTTCCTTACCATTGAAAGGTCCTTGGAAATAATTAGAATTCTTTGTATTGGAAGTAGAAAAAAAGAAGTCTGATGTGACATAAGCAAGAAGGTGTGTTGGCTCATGGAACTGGAAAACCCAAGTGATGAATTTGACTGCAGAGACCATTTGAGTGTTAATCTGAGGCAGCTTTTGGATCTGCTTCCTCTGATTGGCTTCATTCTCAGGCTCTGCCTCATAGTCCCTAGCATGGTAGACTCTGCATTGTCAAGTAGAAGTTGTACAGGTTAGACTATGTTGCCATTGTCATCACATCCTGTCTGGTGGATGAGATTGAATCAAGGCTCACTCCTGAAGCAATTGCCAGTGTAATGTGCTGTGCTTACTCATATATTCTACCATTAGGACTAGAGCCACTCCACAAATAAAAATTAGAGCTGTTGCCTGAAGGAGACAACTGTGTAGGAGAAGAAAGAGAAGAAGGAGAAGGACTGTGTAGAGCAGCACTCTCCAAAGGAGAGTAAGGTGAGCCACATATGTAATTTTAAATTTTCTGATAGACACATTTTTAAAAGTAAAAATGAACAAGTAAAATTAATTTCAACAATATATTCTATTTAACTTTTCCTTTTCATTTCCACAGATATTATGGTGGATTATGTTTAACTTAATATGTCTAAAATGTGATTTTTAACATGTGATCAATATAAACATTATTCGCAGGATAGTACATTTTTTCACACTATGTCTCTGAAATTCAGTGTGTGTTTTACACTTACAGAATATCTCAATTTCAACATATTTTAAGGGTTCCATAGACACATGTTGCTACCATATTAGGTAGTACAAGATTAGGACAAAAAATAACCACTGCTCTCTTTCTTCATACCTACTACCACATTGGATGCTTACAACCCAGTAGTTAGGGTGAACCAGTGTTTCACAAGTTGAATGACTAGCTTAAGAAACAGAGGGATCAAAACTCAACACTAGATATCTTGAATTCAAATATAAGTTTTAAGGCCAATGAGGTATACGCTATATGTTCTACAAAAAGAGGTTGGAGTAGACTTTTTAGATTTTTATTGAAGTAACAGAAGCTCCTTGCATCAGGCCAAGTAGCCAGCTTGTAACCCAAACCCTGCTCATTCCACCCAACTTATACCAGAAGATCTCTCATTAGTTCCTGTAGGACCCAGTCTCAGGGCCCCTTGGCTACCCCGTCCTGAATTTGTACTCCAGCTTTAATAAGTGAACTCTCTATGGCAGAGACTCTACCTCAACCCCAGTTAGGGTCTTTACAGTCTCTTCTTGTTTTTTGTGCAAATCTCTGTCTGGGTAATTGGTAATCTCTCTAATAAACATCTCCTTCTAGAACTCATTCTTCAATTTCTTCTCTTGCTTACCCTTTTTCTCGCCCCTGGAATTCTGTTTTTGTAACATGGGCCCTCCCACTTACAAGGAGACTGTACAGATTTTTTCCGCCTTAAGGGAACAATCTCACCCTTCATGGATCTCCCATCAAAAGAATTCTACATTCCTATTATCGGTTAGGTAATGGGTTACTTGTGCGGGATTTTCTTGCTAAACATGACCAGAGATTGTGCCTACTCCTCTGGTCATGACTGGGCACCTCAACTGATATTGCCCTTCACCCACCCTGGCAATGAATGGGGGTAATTTCTGTCCCATTAATCACAAATATATATGATACTAAATGTATTGCTGTCAGCCATATTCTTTAGAGATGATATTCTGAATTTAAGGGACTCTTGGATTTTAGAAACTCTGGATTTAGGAAAAGAAATGAGTGTACGAGGATGACCATTTATTAGCACTTACTATTTGTCAAGATAAATACTCTACATTTATGATTTAATGCAATAGTCGCTAAGCTCCTGAAATTGCAATAATTATCCATATTTTAAAGATGAAGAAACCGTGTATCCAAAAGTTCAATAAAATTGCCAGAAATCTCAGTCTAATAAGTAATAGATGGGGGATCAAAACCCAGGCCGGTGCAGACTGCCCCCTTCTCCCTCCCTCTGTTTGCTCTGTGTTTGCCTCTTGACCACACAGTCCCTTTAAAAGAGCCAATTAAAACAAAACAAAACAACACTGAGGACTAAGAATCCAAGGCATCTGTGCTGCCCAAGTTCCATCGTTCAACATTCTTTTGGGATGGAGAAGAAATAAAACCAAATAAAGAATTATGTGCCTTTCAAAAAATTCAATTGGCAAACTTTGAGTTTCATCTAAACAATTCATTTGGTGTTTATTGAGAATTATACTTCTCCTATCTATTTAATCATTCATGACCACAATGCTATAATACTTGATGGCCCCAAGCAGGATTCCTCTCCTTGGTTTTTACACTTCACATGAAATTCAAGCTCCCTTTTTACGTAGCAAAATAACAGACAGCATCTGAACAAAAGTGCTGTAGGAACCAGGAATCCAAAGTTTTTTTCACTTTGAGACTCATTGTGTTCCTGCACAGACTCACACACAATAGAATTCCAGATACTTTTAATAAATAGAATACTCCATTCTTTTGAAGAGCAATGATGTCTGTCTTGTGATCACCTCATCCTGCTATGGCATTCAACAAAACCAAATCATCTTCGTGAGGAAAGAGTTTGCTTCTAATCTCCAGCATCATTATGATTCATGAATATGAGGGACACTATAAAGTCATCTGTAAATGTTTCTAGCACATGGCCTGTACTGGATAAATGTTAGGCTGCCTCCTTCCTATTAACACTCTTAAGGCCACATACAATTGTCCATTTAGGTAGAAAATGACCTCCAAGTTTTGCTCACACATTCTCTAATGTCTATATTAATTACAACATCTTGAAGATATTTGTTTCTGTTCCTAAAGTGCATTAACATTCAGCATCCCATTCTGACAAACATCCCTGAGAGTCAGGCAGTACCGAAATAACATCTATCTTTACACAAAAAGACAAAGGTGAAGAGAGGCCAACAGATTTGTCAAAAGTAGATTTGTTCATCTGAATACAGAAGTTCAGTGAATTGGCTCACTTAATGCCCATCCCATGGCTCACCTGGTTTACAAAGGAAAGAAAGCTAAAAACTACATTTCCCAGAGGTGCTGGTTAGAGACATTAACACTTAAGGGAAGTTTTGTTTGGAATTTACCCCCGGGGAGAGTGGTAGGGTATAAAAGGCACCCATTCGACCTGCGAGGATTGTAACAAAAGCAGCATAATCCTGAATCTTGCTAATAGGGTTGGGCTTTTTAATTCACAGTTTCCTGACCTTGGTAAAAGCAGAAACTCCCTGGATAGTTCATTCTGCCTTGTGGCTTTGGAAGTCATTCCAGGAAGCTCAGAGCCTGCTGTGCAGCCCTGTCAGTGTTTAGAGGTATCCTTGCATTTAATACAATTTCTTTCTGCTTAATCATCTGAAGGGAGTTCTGCTAGTTGCAACTGAGAACACTGACTGGAGCTTATGGTTAAACCAATGATCAAAATCAGATTTTATTGACTCCATGAAAAAATAAAATATTTTATATAATGGCAAAACTTAGATAGGATAGTATAAATGGAAAGAAAAAAATAGGCCTTCGAGTTACTTATACCTGGACTCAAACCTCAACTCTGCTACTTGTGGACATGGATAAGGGTTACCAATATGGCCAGTAAGTGAAAATTTACTGGAAGTTTTTGTGAAAAATGAGTCATGAGGTTGATGCCAGGCAAGTTTTCAGGTCAAAGAGAAGATGTGGTTATTGACATCAGGTAAGTGCAGGGTCTTAGTAGAAATAAAACTACACAAGTAACTTTCCATATGTCCTAGAAAATGCTTGTATAAAAATCAGTATAAAAGTAGGGGCCAAGCACTGTGGCTCACACCTGTAATACCAGCACTTTGGGAGGCCAAGGCAGGCGGATCACCTGAGCTCAGGAGTTTGAGACCAGCCTGGCCAACATGGTGAAATCCCATCTCTACTAAAGCTACAAAAATTAGTTAGGTGTGGTAGTGGGCGCTTGTAATCCCAGCTACTCTTGAGTCTGAGGCAGAAGAATGGCTTGAACCCGGGAGACGGAGGTTGCAGTGAGCCAAGATCATGCCATTGCACTCCAGCCTGCATGACAAGAGTGAGACTCTATCTCCAAAAAAAAAAAAAAAAAAAAAAAAAAAAAAAAAAAAAGTAGGAAGAGCTATGATGTTAATGTAATGCCCAACCTTGTTTTTACTAACCCTGTTTTTAGACTCTCCCTTTTCCTTTAATCACCTAGCCTTGTTTCCACCTGAACTGACTCTCCCTTGGCTAAGGGAGCCAGACAGACTCCATCTTGGCTCTGTCACTGGCAGCCCCTTCCTCAAGGACTTAACTTGTGCAAGCTGACTCCCAGCACATCCAAGAATGCAATTAACTGATGAGATACTGTGGCGAGCAATATCCGCAATTCCCAGGAATTCGTCCGATTGGTAACACCCAAAGCCCCGCCTCTATCACCTTGTAATAGTCTTAAAGCCCCTGCACCTGGAACTGTTTACTTTCCTGTAACCATTTATCCTTTTAACTTTTTTGTCTACTTTACTTCCGTAAAATTGTTTTAACTAGACCCCCCCTCCCCTTTCTAAACCAAAGTATAAAAGAAAATCTAGCCCCTTCTTCGGGGCCGAGAGAACTTTGAGCGTTAGCCGTCTCTTGGCTGCCGGCTAAATAAACGGACTCTTAATTCGTCTCAAAGTGTGGCATTTTCTCTAACTCGCTCAGGTACAACATTATGAATATCACAGAAAAAAAATAGGACTTCTGGGGCCTGAAAATATGACTGAGAGGCACTGTACCTTGTCTTCATGCAGGTTGCCGACTTGTTGGAATTCAGTCCAATTTTCAGGAGAGGGACTGTTGCTCTTACAGAGGCAGTAAAATGCAGCAGGGAGCAGTTCCAGGTGCAGCTGCAGAGAAAAAAATTCAAAGAGAACTCGGTAGCCTCTCGGAGGTTTCTATGCTCCCTTCTATGCTCGGAGGTTTATCTTTTTTCAAGCAAAGGGAAGTAAAAAGCAATAGGAGAACTTTCTTTTGGCCACTGTTTCCATGAGATCGCATTCCTCCACACGAGGGCTCTTCAAAAAATTGAAGATGGTCTATTTTACAATTAAAAATTAACTTATTAGGTAAGTGTTTATAATTCCTTTAAGAATTTCCTTGGAGTAAGCAGATTGAGAAACTTCCCCACTTTTCAACTCAGGTGTTTTCCACTCATAATTTTCTTTCAAAATGGATTCCGTGAATTTTCTTAGGCCAAATTGTCACCTCCTTTTTAATGATACCAGGCAGAAAGAATTCTAGCCCTGTTTCAAGAAATGTACTCTCGAGCTTGCATTGAGCCGAGATCGCGCCACTGCACTCCAGCCTGGGCGACAGAGCAAGACTCCAGCTCAAAAAAAAAAAAAAAAAAAGAAATGTACTCTCAAGCAAGGCCTGCCTGGTTTTATTCTTCACACTCCTTCCCCGGGGCTTCCAGGATTCTGCAAATTTTTCTGTCTTCAGTTCCAAGGGCATATTTATCTCTCAAGACAAGTAACCATTTGGCTCATCTGAGTTCTGAAACTTAGTCCCCATTTGCATGATAACATTTTTTGCAGGGCTGTTGGAGGAGAAAGTGGGATAATACATCGGCAGTAGTCAAAGCCCACTTAAACAATATTTCTTTGAGATAATTCTGGCTCTTCACTGAAAACCATTTCCTCTTATAGTTAGGTATCACTGAGAGGTGACAGCGTGCTGGCAGTCCTCACAGCCCTCGGTCGCTCTCGGCGCCTCCTCTGCCTGGGCTTCCACTTTGGCGGCACTTGAGGAGCCCTTCAGCCCACCGCTGCACTGTAGAAGCCCCTTTCTGGGCTGGCCAAGGCCGGAGCCCGCTCCCTCAGCTTGCAGGGAGGTGTGGAGGGAGAGGCGCGAGCCGGAACCGGGGCTGCGTGCGGCGCTTGCGGGCCAGCTAGAGTTCCGGGTAGGCGTGGGCTTGGCGGGCCCAGCACTCGGAGCAGCCGGCCGGCCCTGCCGGCCCCGGGCAATGAGGGGCTTAGCACCCGGGCCAGCGGCTGCCGAGGGTGTACTGGGACCCCCAGCAGTGCCAGCCCACCGGCACTGCGCTCGATTTCTCGCAAGGCCTTAGCTGCCTTCCAGCGGGGCAGGGCTCGGGACCCGCAGCCCGCCATGCCTGAGCTTCCCACCGTCTCCGTGGGCTCCTGTGCCGCCGGAGCCTGCCTGACGAGCGCCGCCCCCTGCTCCATGGCGCCAAGTCCCATCAACCACCCAAGGGCTGAGGAGTGCGGGCGCACTGCGCGGAACTGGCAGGCAGCTCCATCTGCAGCCCCGGTGCGGGATCCACTGGGTGAAGCCAGCTGGGCTCCTGAGTCTGGTGGGGAGGTGGAGAACCTTTATGTCTAGCTCAGGGATTGTAAATACACCAATTGGCACTCTGTATCTAGCTCAAGGTTTGTAAACACACCAATCAGCACCCTGTGTCTAGCTCAGGGTTTGTGAATGCACCAATCAACACTCTGTATCTAGCTACTCTGGTGGGGCCTTGGAGAACCTTTGTGTGGACACTCTGTATCTAGCTAATCTGGTGGGGAAGTGGAGAACCTTTGTGTCTAGCTCAGGGATTGTAAATGCACCAATCAGCACCCTGTGTCTAGCTCAGGGTTTGTGAATGCACCAATCAACACTCTGTATCTAGCTACTCTGGTGGGGTCTTGGAGAACCTTTGTGTGGACACTCTGTATCTAGCTAATCTGGTGGGGAAGTGGAGAACCTTTGTGTCTAGCTCAGGGATTGTAAATGCACCAATCAGCACCCTGTCAAAACAGACCACTGGGCTCTACCAATCAGCAGGATGTGGGTGGGGCCAGATAAGAGAATAAAAGCAGGTTGCCTGAGCCAGCAGTGGCAACCTGGTGGGGTCCCCTTCCACAGTGTGGATGCTTTGTTCTTTTGCTCTTTGCAATAAATCTTACTACTGCTCACTCTTTGGGTCCACACTGCCCTCAAACTAGAGTTATGAGCTGTAACACTCACCGTGAAGGTCTGCAGCTTCACTCCTGAAGCCAGCAAGACCACGAGCCCACTGGGAGGAACGAACAACTCCAGACGTGCTGCCTTAAGAGCTGTAACACTCACGGGGAAGGTCTACAGCTTCACTCCTGAGCCAGGGAGACCACGAACCCACCAGAAGGAAGAAACTCCGAACACATCCGAACACCAGAAAGAACAACTCCAGACGCGCCACCTTAAGAGCTGTAACACTTACCGCAAGGGTCCACAGCTTCATTCTTGAAGTCAGTGAGACCTAGAACCCACCAATTCCAGACACATCACCATGACTCTGACTTCTAGCTGCTGAGGTTTTGGCAGATGTGGTGTGCACTACTTCTCAGCCTTCCTAGTACATAAAAATATTCTAGGCCAGGCACAGTGGCTCATGCCTGTAATCCCAGCGCTTTCGGAGGGCAAGCCCAGTGGATCACCTGAGGTCAGGCGTTCAAGACCAGCCTGGCCAACATAGCGAAACCCCGTCTCTACTAAAAATAACAAAAATTAGCTGCGCATGGTGGTGGGCCCCTGTAATCCCAGTTACTCGGGAGGCTGAAGCAGGAGAATCTCTTGAACCTAGGAGGCAGAGGTTGCAGTGACCTGAGATTGAGCCACTGCACTCCAGCCTGGGCAACAGAGCGAGACTCCGTCTCAAAAAAAAAAAAAAATTTTTACATCCTCCTCCATGCTCTGTCACCTGTAATCCCAGCACTTTGGGAGGCCAAGGTGGGCAGATCACCTGAGCTCAGGAGTTCGAGACCAGCCTGACCAACATGGTGAAACTCTGTCTCTGCTAAAAATACAGAAATTAACTGGGCATGGTGGCAGGTGCCTATAATCCCAGCTACATGGTAGGCTGAAGCAGAAGGATCGTTTGAACCTGGGAAGTGGAGGCTGCAAAGAGCCGTGATTGTGCCACTGCACTCCAGCCCAGGCGACAGAGAGAGACTCTGTCAAAAAAAAACAAAAAAACAAACAAACAAAAAAAAAACCAGAAATAAAGGTTTTATTTATTTTCCTCAGTTTATTTTATCTGATAACACATAGGGACAGCATTATTCTTTTGATATTATTCATCTCCTCTTCATGCCTTAAAAAGCTCATTGGCCCATAATGATAATGATGGTATTCCCTCTCCCTTGGGTGTGCCGTTCCATCATGTATTCTCAATATTGACAATATCATTCTTAAGGGAATGGAAATTGGTTATAGGTGAAGGGGGAGAAAACCGTGTTCTTCTGTGTATAAAGCACAAATAATCATATTGTACTAAACAAATATGATATATCTGGGGGATTGAAATTTTATGGGAGTAGTAAGAAAAACAGTGTCTAAAATGTCTTGTTAGAAACGCCATGATAAAGCAGCAAGGTTGAGAAGCACTGCCTTCAATGCAGCATTCTATGGTTCAATGGTAAACATCTGTCCCCATTATAGCTATGAAGTATTTCTGAAATGGCTTCTTCACTTACTTTAGAACAATGCATTTGCTAAGAAAACAATATGCTGTGTAGGTGTTTATTATGACAAAGATGAAATGTATTGAACAAATCATAGCCAAGAGACTCACCAGTAATTTTCAGTCCATTCAGCAGTTCCCTCTGAGAAATCCTTTTCTAGAGTCTTTATAAATGACCAACCCTAAAAGGAGTCGAGTCAGGGCAAAAAATTATGTAAAGAAAGTCTCAGTGGCCCATAAATAAAAGCCTTGGTGAAAAAAGACTTCTGCATTTGAGAGTATATTCTTTCTTTGAAAAGTTAAGAAAGACAGTGATGAACTGAACTCTAGACCTAAAATAAGAGTTTATATTTGGGAATTCCATTCAATTAATTCAGTGGAAAATATCCCCTAGTCATTATCCACTGAATGCACTCCATATGTCTATATCGCTGGTTACCTGATTATAAGAGCTATATATATTCATTGTACAAATGTTAGCACTTTCACAAAAACAGTCATGCATCACTCAACAATAGGGATACATTCTGAGAAATGTGCTATTAGCCAATATTGTAATTGTGAGAACATCATGGAGTATACTTCCACAAATCTGGATGTTGTAGCCTACTACACACCTAGGTTATATAATATGTAGGCTACAAATCCGTACAGCATATTACTGTACAGAATATTATAGGCAATTATAACACAATGATAAGTATTTGTCTATTAAACATAGAAAAGGTACAGTAAAAAATATAATAGATAAAAATGGTACACTCATAGGAAGCACTTACTATGAATGGGGCTTGCTGAATTGGAAGTTGGTCTGGGTGAGTCAGGGAGTAAACGCCAAGTGAACATGAAGGCCTGGACCGTTACTGTACATTCCTGTAGAGTTTATCAAAGCTGTACACTTAGGCTATGTTAAATTTATTAAAATTTCTCTTCAATAATAAGTTAACCTTAGGTTTGTAACTTTTACTTTACAAACTTTATTTTTTTAACTTTTTAGCTCTTGTAATAACACTTCACTGAAAACACAAATACATTGTGTAGCTGTAAAACTATATTTTCTTTCTTTGTATACTTATTCTATGAGCATTTTTATTGTCAAAATCATTTCTTTAACTTTTTAAATGCTTTTGTTGAAAACTAAGCCACAGACACACACTAGCTGAGGCCCACCCAGGCTCAGGACCATCCACATCACTGTCTTTTGCTCCCACACCTCATCCCACTGGAAGGTCTTCAGGGGCAATAACATGCATGAAGCTGTCATCTCTTAGGTAACAATGCCTTCTTCTGTAATACCTCCTGAGGGACCTGCCTGAGGCCGTTTTACAGTTTACTTTTTAATGTATAACTAAAAGAAGTACACTCTAAAATATAGATTTAAAAATGATACAGTATAGTAAATACATAAACCAGCAATATAGTTGCTTATTATCATGATCAAGTATTAAATACCATACATAATTGTATGCATGATACTTTCATAGGACTGGCAACACAGTAGTCTTACTTTCACCAGCATCATCATAAACGTGTGTGACGCGTGTGGTACAACATTACGATGGCAAGGAAGTCACTAGGAGATAGGAATTTTTCAGCTCCAATATAATTTTAGGAGACCACCATCATATTTGTGGTCCATCTTTAATCAAAACATTGTTATGCAGCCCATAACTGTGCATAAATAAATCACCCATACACTCTATCTTATCAGTAACTACTGCTAAATTATGAGATATTTATTGCTAGTATTTTTCTAGGCATATAAATTTGAACCAATGACTCCCCTAATAAAAATCATTCAAGTAATTCACTGTTGATTAACCCACCACAGAAGATAAAATCAGATCAAATTAGAGCTTCCTTAAAGCACAGTGGCACATTAAACCTTTGGAGTTTTACACATACTTCCCTGCCTTCTGGGATGTTTCTTTCACACATTTGTCTGACTGGAGCACCGTTATTTATCTTTTAAGATCCAGACGCAATACCTTTCCCTTTGTTATGAATTTCTGACCCAACAACAACCTCCGGTGGAGTGGTTCATTACTCCCTTTGCCATAACTCTATCTTGCACATGCCCTATCATAAAGTGTTAGCATGCTGTATCTTATTTTATTTGTTTAGATGTACATCCCTTACTAAACAGTGAGGAAATTAATTGAATACACATGTATGTATATAATTAGTTATCTACTGTATGTTGGATATTGTATCAAGTACCATGGATTAATAAACTATGCCTAGCTTCCAGCTGTGCTAGAGAAAATTACAGCAAAACCATATCTCCACCAAAAAAAGTATAAAAACATAAAATACAACAACAGAAACATATCTTTTAAAGGCTTTTAGGAGCTGCTCAACAACTAAGAAGTGAAGAGCCAAATTATCGAGGAAAGGAGAATATAGAAGCTCATTGAGTTGAGCCCAACATCTGCATGTTGCTTTTTGGCTGAGAAATTTAGTGATTCTTGTATTTAGGCAGAAAACTAAGAAGTTAGGTAGAGGGATAGATCGTAAAAGCCTGAGAACCCACCAGACCTTAGGTAATCTCACTGGGCTGGGAAGAAAAATGTCAGGGTTTAAGGTTACAAGAACCAGCACTTAAAAACAAAACCCTGAGATGGTGAAGCAGAAAATTAAACTCAACACTATTTGCCAGTTTTTCCCTTGCAGCATTTGCCACCCAATTGAACAGCCCAAGAGACTAAGAAGTCACTCAGAAAGCAGCTGAAAAACAGAACAGAGTTTTTTATAAATGTCGCTATGGAGGAAAAACTGTAATTGCAACCCAAGACCCACTAAGAAAGATCCCTAAGAAATATCCCTCACTCTAAATTAGCACCTCTGGAGGACTAAATTCTAGGAGTGGTAAAATAGAGGAAGCGCAAGCCTTACAAACACTACTAAGCAGTTTCAAACCTGTTCAGTCCTTGGGTGGATTGAGGAGATCTGATCCACTGCTATGTACAAAGATAAAGAAAATGCTCTAAAGAGAAAGATACCAGTATGCAGAACCTCCACAATGTTCAGCAATTATTTTAGAAACACACAACAGGACTCATGCTAAAAACAAAAAGAAAATAGAACGGACGCATATGTAACTTAGATATTGGAGATCTCAAGCATGGACTTTAAAATAATTTATTATAATGTTGATGAAAATCTTTAGAAATTTGGCATCTGTACAAAAATCAAATAAAAATCTTAACAATGACAAATTCGTAAGTAAAATGTACAGCTTAACTCATGGGTCAAACAATTTGTTGGGCATGGCTGCAAAGAACATTCATGAGATGGAAAATGGTCAGTTAGAAATATCTCAAAAATGGAGAGCAAAGGAGACAGAAAGCACAGAAACATAAAAACACAAGAGATACATAAAACATAATAGAAAGATCCAGTGCATGCAAAATAAATGCCCAGAGGGAAGAACGATAATATAAGGGAGAATAAATATTTGAGGGGATATTGGCTAAGAATTGTCCCAAACTGACAAATGACTCAAGCCAGAAATTCTAGAATTACTGTGAGCCCCAAGGCAAATAAATAAAGCAAGTAAATCACAATGGGGTTATTTTAGTAGTAGTCTTGTAAACGTAAATCATGGAGGTAATCTCGTAAGCATTCAGTTAAAAAAATAAAAACAAAATACAAGAACTGATTCAATACCTTTAAAGAATCTACAATATCAATGATATAGAACTTATCAACAGAAATGATGATAAGAAATGGCCTAGAATCATTTTCCCCATTGTCTTGGCTATGAACATTCAACTCCTCATTACTTATGCAAATTTTTGCAACTGGTTTGAATTTCTCCCCAGAAAATGGGCTTTTCTTTTCTATCACAATATCAGGCTGCAAATTTTCCAAACTTTTATGCTCTGCTTCCCTTTTAAACAAAAGTTCCAGTTTCAAATAATCTTTTTGTGAATGCATAGGACTCTGCAATTTCAGCAAAAGCCAGGTCACATCTTGAATGCTTTGCTGCTTACAAATTTCTGCCAGATACCCTAAATTATCTCTCTCAAGTTCAAAGTTCCACAGATTCCCTAGATCAGGAGCACAATGCTGCCAGTCTCTTTGCTAAAGCATAGCAAGAGTGATCTTTGTTCCAGTTCCCAATAAGTTCCTCATCGCCATCTGAGACCACCTCAGCCTGGACTTCAGTGTCCATATCACTATCAGCATTTTACATAAATGCAGGTCTTGCCATGGTGGAGCAGGGGAGAGACAGGGGTCGGTGGGGGAGGTGAGGTGGGGGTGAAGTGCCACACACTATCAAACAACCAGATCTCGTGAGAACTCACTATCACAACAACAGCAAGGGACAAGTGACAAGTACATCCCCAGATTCGATCACCGCCCACCAGGCTCCTACTGAGACTTGTAGGGATTACAATTCCAGATAAGATTTTGGTGGGGATACAGAGCCAAATCAAATCAGTACCCATGAAAATTAAAAATTTTTTTAAAATGGAAAAAATTGAAAACTTAACAACACACTTATAAATAATTCAGGGATGAAATAAAAAGTGAAAAGGACAATTAAAAATGTTTGAAGTTGCAGTTAAAATATGACAGTAAAACATGTAGGATATAGCTACAGCAATTTTTAAAGAGACATTTACAACACTAAATTTTTATATCAATAAGGAAGATCATTCTGAAATCAGTGATCTAGGCTTCAATTCTAAAGAACTAGAAGAATAATTAAGTAGATAAAGAAAATAATGAAAGGCAGAAATCCATAAAATTGCAAAAAGAAAAATTTTGAAAAACAATGGGAAAAAAAGATAGTTCTTTGAAAAGCTCAATAAAATGCTAAATCATTAGCCAGACTAAATAAGAATAAAAGAAAGAATAAACAAGTTGCCAATATCAGGAATAAAAGAGGAAACATCTCTATAGATCCTTCGTAGATGAACAATATAATGAGAAACTTTATGAACAAAGTTATACCTTCGAAGTAAGAAACAGAGAACATTCAAGAGAATACAAAGAATGATAAAAGGAGACAGCATTCCATATCCTATAGAAATTAAAATACACAAAAATGAATAACTTATTAACGTATATAAGTCAAACATTTTAAAATTCTGATAAAATAGATGAGTTGCTATAAAAACACATCTATCCTGAAACTGAAACAAAAATCTGAATAATCGTATACATTAAATACTTGAAAAATGCACAGGAGAAGATCTTCAGGAATAAATGGCTTGACCCTTGCACTCTTAGAAGTATTTGTAGAAAAAAAAAATAACACAACATTAATATCATGCAGTGTTTTCTTTTCTTTTCCCAGAGAATGAGAAAAAAAGAAAAATTCTCCACTTGCATCATGAGGCCCTAGCAAAACTTTGATATGGAAACCTGAAAGGAAAATAACAAAAAAAAAATGAAAAGTCTTAGCCAATTTCTCTCTTAAACATGAATCCAAAAATCTTCAATGAGTTATTAATGTAAAATTGATATCTAATTGACATATAGTAAAATGAGGATATACTATTTTTCAATCTCGTTAAGCTTATTTCAGAAAAGTCTTAGTAATTGAAAATTAATATAATTTACAATATTAACACAATAAATACAAATTATATGATTATCACAGTAGATGGAGAAAAATCGTTTTATAAATGTCAACACTATTTGAATAGAAACCAATTTATAGTGAATAAAAACAATCTTTCTTAATAAATATTATCTATGAAATATTCTGTATCCTATCCAAAAAAAGTTTAAAATGGGAAATCTTCGAAAGGAAAAGGAAGAAACAAAGTGTTGCTATTTGCAGATTATGTAATTACAAAAATAAAAACAAGGATGTTGACAGCCACACTTTAAAATTAATAAATGAATTTAACAAGTTGCTGAAGGCAAATTCATATAAAAAACTCAATTGTATTTCTATATCCCATCAAAATTATATCAATAATGCATTTTAAAATGCCATTTAAAATAGAACTAAAATGTCAAATAGTAATAAATCCAATAAATGGCATGCAAGACATCTTTCACAACACTACAAAACACAAAGGAGAAGAATTAAATAAAACAAATAAAAGGGGAAATATATTCTGTTAATAGACTAGAAGAATCACTATTAAAAATATGCCAATTTTACATAATTTGGACAACAGATTTAGGGTGATCCTAATCATCTCCTGATATTTTTGGTTTTGTTTTCAATGAAAATGAATAAGTTAATTGTAAAATATATACAAGCATGCAAAGGAACAGTAAGAGCTACACATAAACAGAAACAAGGTTGGATGACTTATTAGCAGAGAGTAAGACACTATAAAGCCACAGTGATTATAACATTGTGTTATTTGTGCAAGTATGAGCTATAGAACTAAACAAAGTTCAAAAACAGACATCACATGTATGATCATTTGATTCATGAAAAAGATACACTAAGAACAATGGGGGAAAATGAATTTTTAAATAAATAATGCCGTCAGAATATATTAAATGGAAAAAAGAATTTTTATTTCTACTTTAGGACTGAAATAAATTAATTTAGGATAAACTTAGAAGTTTACTGTGAAAGTGAAATGCGTAAGTTTAGAAGAGAACAGTAAAATATCTTCACAGCATTGGAATAGGATAAAGATTTTTCAAATAGAATGCAATAAGCTACAACAATAAAATATATGTTTGATAAATTGAACGTTATCAAAGAACATCATTAGGATAATACAAATATAAATCCTGGAACAAGTATAAAATCTACAAAGATGACATGTAAGATTCTCATGAGGAATCTCATTGATTCCCCAAATCAATGAGAAAAATGTAAACACAATTTTAAAAGATGCAAAATAAAAAAGAGAATATTAAAGTGACCCATGAATATGGGAAAATATATTCAATTTGTTTAGTGATCAGAGAAATTCAAATTTAAACCATAATAAGATACCATTACCCAATCGCTAGAATATCTACACTTTTAAAACACCGACAATGTCAACTGTTGTAAAGTAATGGCGTAACTGGAACCTTCATATGCTAATACAAATGGTACAAATTGGTACAACCACTTCGAAAAACTGTTGGCAGTGTCTACCAAAGGTGAAAATATAAATACCCTTTACTCAATAATTTCATGCCTAGTATATACCTACAGAAATGTACCCATAAGTGCACCAAAAGTCATGTGCAAAAGTGTTCATAGCAACACTACTCTTAACACTCAAATGTGGAAACAACCAGAATGTAAGTCTAAAGATAGATAAGTAAAATGGTCATATATTCATACAGTGGAATGTGATAAGAATGATTGCTTTTCCACAATACGCAATAGGGATGAATTTTACAAAAATGAAGTTGAGCGAAGGAATGCAAACAAAGAAGGGGTAATAAGGTGAAGGGTAAAATCAGGCAAAAATAATCAGTGGTAACAGGCATTGGGACCGTAATTGCCTCAGGAATTTATAGTGATAGGAAAGAGACAGGAGTTTCTGTTCTATTGTTCAATCTAGGTTTAGTGTGTCAAAGTTGTAAAAAGTTTTTTACAAAAAAAATCGTAAAACTTCATTGAGCTTACGGCTTGTGCATTTGTTAAGTGTCAGACACTGCTGCTTCAAAGCACTTGGTACTCTCAGGCCGCTTTCAGGGATTAACAGCACAAGGTTTAAACAAACATTGAATTTTTACTTTTTCTCATGATAGCTGTGACTTTGAGCAAGTCATTTAACATCTCCAAGCCTGTATTTTACCTGTACATAGAGTCTGACAATAATATTCATCCCACAGAATTATTTTAAAAATTTAGTTAATTTAAGGTATATAGTATGTAACATAGTGTCTGACACTAAATATACCCCCAAATGTTAAATATGATTATTAATGCATATTAAATATTTATGATGATATCTGGCATGTAGTAAGCCATCAATGTTAATAGTGATGATTATATTAGTAGTGTTAGCAAAGTGCATGCAGGAATCATTTTAACCCAAGGCCTGCCACATATTATTGTCTCTGTAAAATGGTGGGATGCTAAAATTCTAAAGAAAAGCAGGCCTATCCTTGGTCTTAAAGTTGGTGATGGCTCCAGGTTTCCTGTTTTTCTTTCTTTTTTTTTTTTTTTTTTTTTTTGAGATGGAGTCTCGCTCTGTCGCCCAGGCTGGAGTGCAGTGGCGCGATCTCGGCTCACTGCAAGCTCCGCCTCCCGGGTTCACGCCATTCTCCTGCCTCAGCCTCCTGCATAGCTGGGACTACAGGCGCCCGCCACCACGCCCGGCTAATTTTTTTGTATTTTTAGTAGAGACGGGGTTTCACCGTGTTAGCCAGGATGGTCTCGATCTCCTGACCCCGTGATCCACCCGTCTCGGCCTCCCAAAGTGTTGGGATTACAGGCGTGAGCCACCGCTCCCAGCCGGTTTCCTGTTTTTCTAAAAGACCTGGAGATTGGAGAGAGAAAGTAAGAACAGCTCTCTGGCAGTTATCCCTGCAGTATGGGAGCATGTTGATAATAACTAAAATTGCAATTAGAGGAATTTCCGCACCGTGCCTCTGGGCATCATCACCCTGGTTTCACTACAAGAGTCTTTAGCCATTTTCAATCTGTGCCTCATTAGACAGTCAGCAGCATGTACAGTCTATGGAGACATTTGGTAAAATAAGCTTTGTGAAAAGGAGTCCGCCTTTTCCCTCCCAACCTTTTTCTATCTCTAAATATCTGTTCCACAAGAAGCTGGGGGATGCCAATGAGGGTTTTGGGACTCGGTTTCCCATTCCATCAAAGTCCTTTTTTTCCAGCAGGGCGCGGTGACTCGCCTGTAATCCCAACACTATGGGAGGCCGAAGCGGGCGGATCACCAGGTCAGGAGATAGAGACCATCCTGGCTAACACGGTGAAACCTTGTCTCTACTAAAAATACAAAAAAAAATTAGCCGGGCGTGGTGGCACGCAACTGTAGTCCCGGATACTCGGGAAGCTGAGGCAGGAGAATCGCTTGAACCCAGGAGGCAGGGGTTGCAGTGAGCCGAGATCACACCACAGGACATTGGGAAAATGTCCTTTTTCCCAATTTATGTATGCGTGAAAAACATAGGAGACCTTTGCTATTTTGTCACATCGTAAATCATTTAGCTCTTTTTGGGTCCCCTCACTTTTCAGTAACCTGACTAGACAACCAGGTGATACAAGACCTCAGATGCTCCACCCAAAGGCAATCATTTTATTTCCAGACACAGGAGATGCAGGAGAAGCCCACTGCTGCCTACATTGCTTTGGGATAGGACTTAACCTCTGCATAACTTGGATTACTTTTCTGGGAAAATTGGAAAATAAAAATTGCTATCTGTCCAGTTGTGGGATTGAATGAAATCCAGAGTCATGAACGTTGTGTTTCTAACTCTTCACGTTCGGACCCAAGGATTCCTCAACCAAAGTACTGTCCCATCAAACCACACCAGGAACTTTCCCAGCACAAACTCTCCAGTCTCTGTCCTCCAGGCCTTTGCTCAACAAATGTCCCTTCCCAGAGGTGCTCTTCTCTTCATGATGTGCCTGTAGAAATAAATCACTGCTTTCTAAGTCAAGCCCAAATCCATCTTTTTTATCTCAGTTAGAATTAACTTCATCTGAGCCCAGTGGTTCTCAATCCAAGGTGGATTAAGACATTTAGCATATCTAAATACATTTCTGGTTGTCACAATTGGGACAGGTCATCTTGTGGGTAGAAGTCAGTAACACTGCTAGACATCCTGTAATGTGCAGGACAGACCCCCACAGAAAAAATAATCCAGTCCAAAATGCCAGTAGTGCTGAGGTGGAGAAATCCTGTCCTAAACTGTCATATGTGACTTAGCCAGAAGCCTCTTGTGGCCTCCCCATTACCAGGGTGGTTCCCTGTGCATGTTTATCAGTCTTGAGCAGTGAGTTCCCAGAGGAGGGGGCACAACCTCATATCATCTGCTCATCTGGATGCCAACTTCAGTGCCTGTCACAGTGCTCTTCCTGCTCAGAGGCTGTGCTCAGAAGTGTTGGCTTTGTGGAACTGGAATTCTGTTTAATTGTATATTGCCAACACTCAGCTTTCTGTCCTTCCAGCTTATCCTAAGTCTAGGAGTTAAAGTGGTCAGAAAAGAGATGTTCGTGTAAACTCCAATAACCAAAGGAGATATTTAAACTGCTCTCATCACTACACACCATACAAACTAAAGCTCCAGAAGTGGAAACTTTAATAAGGAATGTATTAGTCCATTCTCACACTGCTATGAAGAAATACCCTAGACTAGGTAATTTATAAAAGAAAGAGGTTTAATTGACTCACAGTTCCACGTTGCTGGAGAGGCCTCAGGTAACTTACAATCATGGTGGAAGGCACCTCTTCACAGGGAGGCAGGAGAAAGAACGAGGGCCAGCAGGGGAAATGCCAGACGCTTATAAAACCATCAGATCTCATGAAAACTCATTCACTATCATGAGAACAACATGGGGAAATCCCCCTATTATTCAATTACCTTCCACTGGGTCTCCCCCATGGTGTGGGGAGATTATGGAGATTACAATTCAAGATGAGATTTGGGTGGGGACACAGCCAAATCATATCAAGGAACAAGGATGTGATTCCTCAGTGACGTTACTGGGAGCAAGGTAACTTGCTAATGGGGCTTTTGCTGTGTTGGGGTGGGAGACAGATAAAATCTTGGGCTTTATCAGGGAATAGTCAGTTTGGGGATCTGGGTGATCCTAGCCTTAGGCAGAGCATGAAAACATGCATAAGGTAACTCATGGATTATTATGGGGCACACCTGTCCTTCTCTGACTCTGCCCTGATAAACTTCTATGATCATCTGACTAAAACTTTTTACCCCCACCCAGCATAGGCCATACCAAAGGCTATGGGCGGGGGTGTGCAGGGTAAGCCTTTCCCCTTTCTCAGTGGTTCTTGCATCTCTGGGAGTCGAGGGAACACGCACTTCACCCTCAAATGCTATTTCTATGGTCCTAATCTTTTGGGATTCAGATTCCTACTCAACCTCTGTAAGGTACATGGATGTGCTTTGGTCAAGAATAGGCTGAAGTAAACATCCTGCACCACTCCGTGAGTTTGGAGCGCAGGCGCATATCTCCACTTGGTATATAACCTGTTTGTATAATCTCATACTTGGCTCAGAGCCACTATTGTTTGAAAAAGGTATAACTGCCCTGCTGACGCTATACATACAGCATGGCATGGCATGGCTCAGGCACAGTGGCTCATACTTGGAGAGAGAAAGAGTTAAACTGCTGACCCTATAGGGAGAGCTGGCCATGCAGCTGTGCATGGGAGCTGCATGAACTGCAGAGCCGGCTGCTGAGAAGGGAGCAGACAGCTGAGACAGAAACAGACTGTGTGAGAGAGCTGCTGATGAGACAGCAGCTGAATAAAACCATCTTTCACCTGCCTATGCCGCACCCCACCCAATAACCTGAGTGTTCTTTCAGCTATCTGCCACCCATCCACCCACTCTCTTCAGAACTCAGCATGGCCTGGAACCTAACACTGGGCATGACATTTGGCATAGTCATGGCAGGACAACCTCTTATCTCTTTGATTAGATTATCTCACTTGTTTTTCCTACATGACTGGATGATATGGGAGTCCTGGGGCGCAGCTAAGGCCTGTGAAAAATTGTGATTTTCATCCAGATCATAGGCCAGAGCTGCAATGGAGTCCTCCTGGTGCACACCCACACCAGCCAGCGCAGTATGATTAGATGGTTCTTAAAAGCATGTGGGAAAGTAGCCAAGGCTGGAACAATCAGGCATATCCACTTGGCATATGCATCTTAGGAATCACTGGTGGCTGACTGAGTGTTGATTGAGAATTGGAGATCCTGAATCTCCAATTTTCCATTCACCTATTTTTCTATCTCTTTTCAACTTAAAGACATAAACAATATGTGGTGCAGTTGGCATAGAGAGATGAGTCTGGTCTTTCATTCGCTGATTCATTGAATATTTGCTAAGACTTACCTCATGCCAAACACCAGGCCAGGTACTGAGAACACAGTGGGTGGCCAAAGGATGTGAGGAGATGTGGTCATTGATTCGAGGGATGTTAAGGAGGTGATAGCAGCGGTCCTTGTGATAGAGGGGACATGGAAAATCAGAAAGGGGGTTGTCAAGAGTGATTCTGAGGTTCTTCAGGTTCAGAATCTGGATGGATAATGGCACCATTTACTGAGACTGAGAAAGCTAGAGGAGGTAAATCAGAAGGATGGAGGATCAGGAGGAGAGCTTGGCATGTGCTGAATTGAAGATGATTTGGAGCCCTCCAAGGTATGATGTCAAGTGGGAACTCGGCCACATAGCTTTCTTTCTCAGGAAGGAATTCTAAGCTGGTATTGCTAAAGTTTTGGTGGTAATGGAAGACTTGGGTGCACCTGAGTTACCCTATTTTCAAACTGGATTCATCTTCCCAGTTAATTAAGGAGATGAGTACTATGTGGGCTCCCAATGGAAAGTAATAGGATGCTAAATGGAACAATTAAGCTGATTGGCATTCACTGATATCAGAGAGGAAAGAAACCCCAAGGGGAAGTCCTAACCATCACGAATCACATCATTAAAAGAACTTGAAAGTCATGGATAATTTTTCACTACATTATACATCTACCTTTTAGCCCTTCAGACTGAGGCTATATTTTGCCGTTTTGTGAAGATAAAACCACAGTGATGAGAGATTGCTGTAGCTTTTCAACTCCTTGGAAAGCATCCTGATGAAGGCTAGGCATCTAAAGGCCTACAAATGCACCTGCAAAGTGTTTCTGCTTTTCATTCGTTTCTTATACATTCTGCTTCACCCATGAAATTCCATCTGAAAGGCAATGAGGAATGATGTTCTCTGTTCTGAGGCCCGGAACAAGGAGGATCAACATACTGTTGTTTCTTCACTTGTTAAAATTTCTCATTGGTTTACTCTAAGAGGTAAGTCTTAGCAAATATTCAATGAATCAGTGAATGAAAGTGTTTCTCTATGGGAGCAATTTTGTCCCCCAGGATACATCTGGTAATGTCTGGAGATGTTTTTGGTTGTCATAAATTGGGGAGAGGTTGCTACTGACATCTAGTGGGTAGAAGCCAGAAATGCTGCTAAATACTCTACAGTGCACAGGACAGCTCCCACAAGGAAGAAAGGAAGAATTGTCCAGTCAAGTCTCTCCATAGTACCAAGGTTGAAGAACGCTGTTATACAAAATGGCGCCAAAATGCCAAGCTGTCACTCAAACCCTTCTGTGATCCCTCTCTCGAGGGTCAGCTCCATCTAATACTTTTGCCTTTTCATATGTTGTTCTTCAATCATTTCGATCTAGTTATAACATCTGAAACATTATGAGTATGTATATTCCATGAGAACAGGAAATTTTTCTTTTCTGTTTTGTTCATTCCTGCTGTTTAATAAATAACTGTTGAATGAGTGAGTGAATGAATACTAAGTGTAGTGCTTGCAAAGACAACATCTCTTCCTGGAATGTTTTATTTTCTCCATGTTGAGACCTAATAAAACATTCAACACTGGAGCATCACTTCTTTGAGATGTTCCTCCCTGCCCCAGACAGCCTGTCCTACCTCTTCCACTGCACCATTTTTCACCTTTGACATCTCTCTACTTTGTTTTCATTGCACTGCACTGCAATTTATCTTATCCCATATTTATCTTCTCTATATGACTCCAAGTACCTTTAAGGCAGTGCTCCTGCCTGATTTACTATCTCCTGTACCTGTCACAGTATGTGCCACTGAAGAGATTCTCAGTAAAGATTTTTTTTAATGGTTCAATGAATGAGTGAGGGGATAACTAAATTCTTTCCTTGGAACAAACGCGGTGCCTGGAGGGTGGGAGAGTCACTGTAGCTAACAGTGAACACAGCGCCACCAGGTAGCGTCCCCCTCTCCGTGTGTCTGCAGGAGCCCCAGGGAGCACATAGGAACCCCTGCAGGGCCAATCAACTGCTGACTATTGTGGGCACAGTTTGGAGTTCTTGAGAATAGACATACCATAATGTATAGATTTGTAAAAGTAGGAGAAATAGAGAACGTGTGTTAAGAAAGACATTAGGTCTACGTAGAAGCAGCCAGCATGATTTCTTCACTTTTCATAGAGAGCATTTCCCAAGAGACACTTGGGGAGGAATTGATGTTTTCAGCATTGAGGTAGACACTCAGAGGTCCAGTGGAGAAGGGCCATGTGGCCAGTCACCCTGCCTCTCTGCATTTGATAAAAATAAAAGTCAAAATCCATGTAGGGCCAGATTGTCTGGAGGTCAAGGTAGAAGGAGCTGAGTAAAGGAACAGACAAATGAGGGCAGTGAATTAGCCCAATGTTTGTCAGTACAGACCGCTGGTAAATACATGCTCTTCATGCGAGCCTGGTGGGAGTAGTTGATGCATTCATCCCTCAGAACTTAGGGGAACTGAACAGAGAAGCAGAGTGAGAAGTGTTGCCCCTCCCAATTGCCTCCAGCCTGTTTATTTATGGCTGGGGAAAGAAAGACAAAATTTAGTACTAGCGAAACTCAAAAGAAAAAAAAAATAGGAGAGCCCAGAGAGTTAGGATAGAAAACTGTTAACTAGAGGGACAAACAGATTTGACAGAGCCTAAGTTCTCTTGTTGAATAAATCCACAAATACTGATTGTGAAACTGTTCAAGTAAACATTGGAGACACAGAAGAATCTTGAGAGAAATTATGGAAGAAAAATTCCAGAATGTGGCCAACTCATGATGTGGGGCCATCATCCACTCTTCATTCTCTAAGGGAAGATATCTGCAAGGAAGTCAGGAGGTGACAAAGACATGTCCATGAAACAGAAGAGAGAAAGATGCTTTTCCAGGTAGAATCTGAAACCATCTGTATTTTTCTGAGAGTGCTTCTCCTAGTCAAGAGTATCATCAGATGGTTGGAATGGGTCACTCTTCTCAGTTGTAGTGTATGACATTTTCTGGGAGACATGGTAATCTGTCTTGATATTTGCAAGTTTGAGGATGCTGGCAACCATGGAACGTATTGTTTGAGAATTTTAGATTTGCAATAAGCACAGAGCCAAGCAGAGAGCCTGGCGCCTAGAGGGTGCTTCACATATGTTTTGTAGAATAAATGAATAATTTCATAACCATCATCTATTGAGCACTTATTATTCACCCACTGCTTTTCATATTTTATCTCAATAAACCCTCACAACAATTTAGCAATGTAGGTGAGTGTCTTTGTCCCAAAAGTCTACATGAGGCAACTGATTCTTAGAGGGGTTAAGTCACATGTCTGAGGTCTCACAGATACATTTTTAAAAGAGTCTGCATACAAAGCACTTGAGGTGAATGAATAAATGAAGGTATGAATGAGTGAATAAATGAAAGTATGAATAAGTAAATTAATGAATGATTAAAAAACAGTCATCAGGCTTGAAGTATCACATCAGGGTCAGACACGGTGATTCCCAACTCTGCTGCACAGCAGAATCACTGTGGACATTTGAAAACATATGGTAAATGGGACATTCTGATCGAATTGATTTGGGGTAAGGAGGAGCCATCAGGGTTTTTACCAGTTTCTTCATGATGATTTTAATGTACAGTCAGGTTTGAGAATTACTTGGTTAGAAGAAAGGATGGTTTTCATTGAACTCAGTTGCTTGGTGAAGGAGATAAAGCTATGATCTTATGTTGGATATTTACAAAGGCCAGGAGCATGTGTTTTTAATAATCTCACCCAGTGATTCTTATCTTCCAGCAAGTTTGGGAACCACTGCATTTAAGGTAAGGCAGCTGGTTACATATCTCTTGCTGCAGGATGGGGTTAGTCCTGGAAAGTAGCAATAGACTTGGTCTTTCCAGGAGGGCAATGGGAGGTCAGGGCCCCATGGCCCCACCTAGAGATAGAAAGAAGGAAGTCAGCTGGATGCAGAAAAGGAGTTGCACTGAAGAGGGCAATTATTTGGTGCTATTCAAACTGACAGTCTTTAAATATTTGTTAACATTTATTCAATAGGGGCTTGAAGTGACTGATTTGCTATTAATGCCAAATGTGTGCACAAATAATGTGCTTATTTGGCTTGAACATTTTATTGCTGTGATAGCATTTTTCAAGAAGAAACATTATTCAATGAGAACATTAAGGTTTTTTATTTGTTTTTTGCTTTCAATAGCTTTGTTTTCATTTCCAACTTCCACAGGCAAGGGGCCAAATGATATAAAACAATTTATTTCCTGGATGTTTAGAGACCCTTGTGCACTATAGCTTGTCCAGCTCAAATAGCTGCCCTGCACTGTTTGGGGCATTGTGCGAGGCCCTTTAAAGGACAAATTTTAAAAAGCCGTAGACTTTCCTCTAGTGGAGAAAAGTATAATTGCACAGGCACATGTATTTTTAATGCAAATCTCAGAGATTCACCTTGTTCAGACACCACATTAAATGAGAACATAAACAGGTGGCTTAGGCTCACCTCGGAGCATCTTAGAGTGTGGTGTAGCAACGTTCAAGTCTGGCTCTAGGCCGGGCTCGGTGGCTCACGCCTGTAATCCCAGCACTTTGGGAGGCTGAAGCAGGCAGATCACGAGGTCCAGAGATCAAGATCATCCTGGCCAACATGGTGAAACCCCATCTCTACTAAAAATACAAAAATTAGCTAGGCATGGTGGCGCACGCCTATAGCCCTAGCTACTCGGGAGGCTGAGGCAGGAGAATCACTTGAACCCGGGAGGTGGAGCTTGCAGTGAGCTGAGATCGCGCCACTGCACTCCAGCCTGGTGAGACAGTGAGACTCCATCTCAAAAAAAAAAAAAGTCAAGCTCCACTTTTGAAGGCAGATGAGTTATCCTATAAATATATATTCTATGTCTATGCAATGCTGTGTACTTTTTTAAATGCCTTCGGTAGAGATGAACAAAACAGACAAGATGCTGGCTTTGATAAAATTTACTTTCTAGTTGGGAGAGAAGGACAGTGATTAAAAAATAAACCACAATATTCATGTGATTATTAGTGCTAGACAGAGAATAATCCCAGGGGCACACAGAATAACTTTACGGTGGGTGGTCAGAGGCTTCTCTGAGGAGGTAAAGTTAAGCAGAACCTAAATATGAAAGAGGAGCCTGCCATAAAATCATTCCCATGTTCCAGGCAAAGGCTCTGGGGTGGGAATGGTGTGGGTGTGTTCTGAGTGGCGGAGAGGAAAGCCAGGAAGGGTCAGAAGAGGGCACAGCAGTGCACAAGGACCAGGCCAAGTATGATCCAAAAAGCTAGGATAAGGGGCTTTATTCCAACCAAAATATAAAGTCACTGGGAGTTTTTTTGGTTTTTTTATTTTTTTTCTTAAGACAGAGCCTTGCTCTGTCACCAGGCTGGAGTGCAATGGCACAATCTTGGCTCACTGCAACCTCTGCCTCCCAGGTTCAAGCTATTCTCCTCAGCCTCCTGAGTATCTGGGATTACAGGCATGTGCCACCACGCCCGGCTAATTTTTTGTATTTTTAGTAGAGACGGGGTTTCACCATGTTAACCAGGATGGTCTTGATCTCCTGACCTTGTGATCTGCCCACCTCAGCCTCCCAAAGTGTTGGGATTACAGGCCTGAGCCACTGCACCCGGCCTCACTGGAGTTTTAAAGAGGGAGTTGATATGTATGACCACTTCAAGAGAATGAGTGAATTAGGTCAAGCAGGAAGGTGGAGAGAATCATTGAGAGACTCTTGCATTGATCCAAACCAACAATGATGGTAGTTTGAACTAGGACAGACCCATGAAAATGGTGAGGAGTCATTGAATTTGGGATATGTTGTGATGGAGGTGTCAGAGGAGTTAATAAAGCAATGACTATGGACCAGTGAGGAGAGAGAGGCAGGAAAGGTTTCCTGGGCTTTGGGCTTGCGCATCTAGATCTGTGTTGGTTCATTTACTGGAACAGTGAACACTGGAGTAGGAGCAATTTTGAGGAAGAAAGAATAAAAAATTCTCATTTTATAAACAGATAAGTATTCTGGGTAGAAGAACATGTGAAAAGCACAATTAATATTAGTAAGAAATATGCTTTGTACTAAGTATTGTGCCAAATACGTGTAGTTCAGCTAAACAAATATCTACCGAATGACATCTCGCATAAACCTCCACCCAACTATGTAGTAGTTATTATTGCCCTCATTTTCTAACAGGACTCAGTAATGGTTAAGCCACTTGCTCACTCTGCCACTCAGAGAGAGAGTTAGGATTCGCCCCAGGTCTGTCTTCTTGCATAGGTTGATCAGCTCAATCTCTGCAAATGCACTCATTCAATTAGGTGCAAGACCTGTTATGTCTTTTAAAATTCATTTTACCAAATATGCTGGCAAGAACAGCAGAGTTCCTCATAGCTCTTCTGACTTAAAGAAGGGCAAATCAGAAGCTCATAAAATCTAAATTAAATACACATAACATTATGAGTTTTTTCTTTTTCTTCTTCAGACTCTTTTCAGTGACAAAGGAGATGTTGATGAAATTTATGCAGGAGATTAAGAAGACGCTATTTTTTGAATTTTCCAGATGTAGAAACTTATCATCCTGCTATCCAAAATTGGTTTGAGCAATCATCATCCCCAGTGGTGATGTCAGTTGCCTTCAGAAGTCAGAATTTTATAGATTTCCAAGACTGCTTTTTCACTGCTCAACCAAATCCCACATTCCTAATCCCAACAAAAGAATTGTGATGGGGAAGATGGTGCAGGTAACAATATTAGAGCCAGAGATGCCGCCTTAGATGAATCCCCAAGCCTCTAGGAGCCTCACTTCTCTCAACTGTCAATCCTTTAATACTCACAATAGCAGCCCTTACTTTGCCATCACACAAAGTTTTTGCAAGAATCAGTAGAAAGCCGCACAGATGTGAGATTGCTTGGAAAACCAGGAAATCCTCAGATTGGAAGAAAAGGAATACTCCGCCCACCCCCACCCCCATTCTGACCCTTCTTGTTGGCTCTATGACTTTTGGCGAGCTCCTTTTGTGAGTTGCAGATGCTTGATCTGTAACGTGGATGTAAAAGAAGGAGTGATGTAGTAGGTCAGAGAGCACCATAAAATGATCACATTTTTAGGGGCTTAAAACAACACACATCTATTATCTAACAACTTCCATGGGTCAGAAGTCAGGCATGGCCTAACAAGGCTCTCAAGCCCTCCCAAGGCTACAATCATGGTGGTGAGTGCTCTTTGTTCTCCTCTGGAGCTTAGAGTCTTTTCCCAAGGTTACATGGTTGTTGGAAATGGAGTCTCTACATCACAAGGCAGCCTGCCCCTTCCACAGTGAAAGCATAGCCCAGACTGGAACTGAGGGAGAGGAAGCCCATCTCCTTGGCTGAATGTGCCAAGATAGAACTTCTGTAACATGGACCTTGATGGGAGCAGTGAAGCAGTGTCGGGCTCAAATGTCACAGGCTTCCACTGTTCTCACTGTGAGTTAGTACATTTTCTTGAATGACTGTTTCTCCATTTTAGTATGCCCTTAGGACAACTTCCAAGACAGCCCTCACATTTTCCTCACCACCTTGACTAAACTTTAGACAGGCTTCTTCCTGCCTCTAGGACCCCTGGACTCTCTTTTCTTGGAACATTTACTTTAGAAAACTATTAATTGTGCATTATTTCTCTGACCCCCTGTGATATAAATCTCTTACCAAGCCTTTTGTCAGTTTCACAACCCAGAACTGTCTATCTCCGGACCCTGGGAACCATCTCTTTGCAACACAATCGTCACAGAAGTATCGTCCCTTTCTCCCAGACTCTGCTAGAAGGTGGGAGCCTGACTTTGGTGACTGCATTGCTCCAAGCTGTTGGACTCCCTCCTGTCATAAGGTGAAAATGTTTACTTTTCTTGAGTAAAATCAATTGACAAACACAGATGGCCCATGATCTCCTTCACACTCCAGCACTTGAAGTCCTTCCTGCCTTTTGTTTCAGCAAAGTTCAGCTCTGACTGAGTCCTGGCCTCGCTCCTCTATTGCAATGGCCTTGAATAAACTCTTTCTTCCCTACTTAATTAGGTGCAAATTTGTTTTTGAAATTGTGATGATTTTTTAAAATAATTCTCAGCAGAGAAGTTGTGGTTGTGCTGGGGATAAAGTCCACTGAGCTCCTTACTCATCATTCCAGAAGTCTCCACTCTTGGGATGCGACGTGCACACTTGACTGAGGGAGTCTCCAAGGTTGTTTAGCCCCCCTCCATCCTCAACGCCTAGCACAAAGTAGGTTCGTAGTAGACAGTGAATGAATGAATAATAACAACACATACAATTCATGATCCAGACACTGTGCTGGGTTCTGGGAGATTTAATGGTAAGCAAAAGAATCAGCGCTTACACCAGGCTGGGTCATGACTGTGCTCAGATCTCAGCAGAAATTTAGATGATTTTCCCTAAGAGCAATGAGAAGCCATTAAAGATTTTTTTTTAAATAGGAGGTGATGTTTTTCATGTATATCTTTAAATGATGTCTGTGAAATGAGCTTTTTTTATAAATGCAAGGACAGATTTTATTTTCCCTTGATGTTCTGAGCCCAAGATCCATTTCCAATTACTCTGACTCATCTTTAATTACCATCCTCCATGCAGGCGGAGAGGCCACCACGGGCCCCGTGGAGTGGGCAGAAGTGAGGGCAAGGTGGAAAAGGGCATGGGAAAGGAAACATGGCCAAAAGCTTTTTCCGTTTCACTTACTGGAAAATATATTATTGGGGGAAATGAAGATGATATGAAGCCAAAAAGCAAATATTAACGCTCAACCTACACGCCCAGGGTTTAATGAGAATTAGTCTAACAACTGGTGTCAATTTAAAAGGACTTAGAGAGCCTACTGATTAAAATATGAGGAAAAGTCATTCTGTTCCTGAGCCAGACATAAGTTTTGTTTTGTTTGTTTTGTTTTGTTTTTTGGCGGAGGGGATATCTTTTTTTTTTTTTTTTTTATGAGATGGGTAGAGGAAAGGAGATTCGGAACAAAAGCAACCCCCAGCCTCCTGATGGAGAAGCAAGAGTAAAACCTCCTGGCTTAGAAGCTGTTAATAAATACCACACATATATACAAAGGGACGCAGGGAGTGGTGCTACCAGTATGGGGCTGGGGGCAAATCTCCTGGTATCCTGTAGATTAGGTCACTGAACCGTGTGTCCTGGAGCAACTGAGGTGCCCTTTCTGAGCCTCAGTTTTCTCATTGGTAAAATAAAGTGATTGAACTGATGATTTTAAGGGGAACTACCAGCTCTAAAAACACCAATGTCTCTGTAGTCTAAGGAAAGAAGGAATTGATGTTAGTGTTGCTGAACAGAGCAGATCTTCAGGAAACTTTAGTCAATTATTTTTACCTTTGGAAACAGTGAGTAGTAGGTCATTTCCCTCCATGACCCTGCCATTTCTCTCTCTACACCCCATCTGTCAAATGACTATGCCTTTAATATTCTCTTTGGAATAAGCTAATTCATTGAAATAAAAGTAAATAAAGAGGAACAATAAAAAGATAACAGAGGGGAATTGATGCTAGCAGTGTGGTATTTCTCTAAGAACAAAGACTTTGGCCCAGACTCCCTGACGTTAAATGCTGGTGTCCTGGTCTCCCTGTCAGCTGTGTGTTGTCGGCAAATTACTCTCCAAGTTTCTGTTTCTGCATCAATAAAATGGAAGTAATATTCATACATATTTCATGGGGTTTTGAGGACTATATGGCATGATGCCTGTGTTTAAAGAAATAGACTAAGAGAGTGAAACAAGAATAGTATTGATAGAAATTTTACTAGCAACAGGAGGCCCCATCCAGTGAGGAATCAAAGCTCTGGGGGATCAGGGTCAGTGGGGGAGAAGTAGAATACATTCTTTAAAACTAAAGTCCCTGCATGCTACCTTTGATCCACTTTAGCAAAGCACAAATCTCTTAGTGTTGTTTGTTATCTAGCCATGTCTGGACTGATTATTTGATAGGCACTGGGCCAGCAATTGCATGCACCAGGCATCCCACCGGGGATTTTGGTATCCAACTGCCTTTGACTGGTAAGAGATGGCTTTATGGTGCTAAGTCAGCTTTTCACCATTTTCAGCAAGCTGTGTCACATGCATGGTGCTAGGCAGAGTTCTTAGCATATAATAATATCAGTTTTTATAACTAATATCACTTAAAAATGTACACACAATAAAAACACTCAACACTAGATCATAGTTGTTCTTAGAATTATGCCATGTGCCCTGACAGTCCCCTGCTCTAGTGGCTGGCATTCAGCCTGCTCCCATATGGCCATCAGAATTGACCCAGCAATGGTCAGACTGATGCCATCCATCATGTCCTAAGCTTTTAGCATCGATTTGCTGTGCACTTTAGAGTTTTATTGCATACTAAGCATTTTATTGCATAAGCTCTGTAACGTGGATTTGCGACCTATAATATCCATTCACTCGTCCTATTCCAGTTCAGAAAAGTGTGCTTATGATGCTCTTCTAATTTCACATGCAGCCAGGACCCACCCCAAAGCCTCCCTCCTCCCTCAGCATAAGGCAGCCCTCGTCAGTCCCCAGACGCATTCCTGCACACCTGTACCCGTGCCTTTGCACAGGCTGTTTGCTTTGCCTGCTCCTCCTCCCTCCATCCTGTATCTGGAAAACTCTGGATCTTTGTTCACAATCCAGCCAAATCTCCCCCTCATTATAACTCCCCCACCCCACCTCCCCTAAGCATCATTGCTCCTTGCCTCTATATCCCTAGAGCTCTTTGCACATTATATCACCTTGCATTATCTTTGGGTCCCAGTTTCTCTACAGGAATAATGGGAAAGTAACAAAGAAGCATTCATATTTACAGAATAGCTCAAGAGGCAAGAATGTCAACAATGTTTCACACATGTAAAGACTTTGGAGACTTGTCTGAGTAGGGAATGATGTTCAGGGGAGTCTGGAGGGCATCCTCCTAAGGCACAGTAGTTTTCTGAGTCTGCAGATGGAGACTCCAGTTCCCTCAAGTGGGGGTGGAGACAGGGGAAGGGGTTACAATGTGTCTTTGTTTACACAAGCATAAAACTGTTGCTCACCCATCCTCAGTGTTAATACAATGCCAAGCTGGCAACTGTTTTGCAAAGTTTACAGCTGTCTGTGAGGTTTGAATGAAATAGTATTTTACGCAATATTTTTAATGGGCAGTGGGGGCATTGCAGACCTAAAAGGGGTAGATTTGGGGGATAAATTTGCCTTACCTGCTTATTTCTATGCAAATGTCTGTCTTTTTTCATTCTCTGACTCTGTCCATGATCTTGGAGCAACTGGATCAGGCAACCTTAGCACCCCTCCGGGAATCCCATGGGGACAGATTAGCAGAGGCCTCCAAGAGAAAAGTAAAGGACAAAGAGGGCCGAGGTCATTGGCTAAGAAATGTGGATCTGGGTTTCCCTGAAACTGTGTAAGATACACAGGGTAGACAGAGTTATTGCTACCGTTTTATAGATAAGAAAAGTGAAGAAAGGTTGATTTAGAGGGGTTGATCAATAATATTATTGGGACCAGCATGGTGTGGACTGTGACACAGATAAAGAATATTACAGAGAAGAGAGAGGAAAAAAGAAATCCAATTCTGGTCAGCTGGGAGAACTTCCTGGTGTACACAGTATAACAAAAATCAATCACCCTTCTTCATTTATTTTTTGTTGTCAATGTATAACTCCCCCACTAGAATATAAGTTTCATCAAAGCAGGGATCTTGTCTGTTTGGGCAACCGATCATCTCAAGTGCTTATAACACAGCCTGGGACATTATAGGTTCTCAATAAATATTTGTTTATTGAAAGAATAAATGGTTCCCACAGAACTCCTGTGGATTACATCATTGCCCCTACAGACAGCAACAGAGTTCTCTTTAAATGCAACTATTGAATACCATCTTTCAGAGGAGAACCTGCACATCTCTTTCTAAGAAGGCAACTTTCTAGCTGATAACTGAATAAAAAGCCAGAATCAGGTAAGGGGGGCATGCTATTCCTACACAGAGTCCCATTCCTAGACCGATGGCTGGCACACAATATCCCTCAGTAACAGTTTGAGGATTGAACTGGAATAAATTCATTCATCATGCTAATCCTAGCTAAAAATTCTAAGACATCATGCTGCACCTCGCTGATTCTAACTTCTTAACTTCCATGCTCCTCTCTTGTATCCAAAGAACAAATCCCAAATGATACAATTTGGCTGTGTCCCCACCCAAATCTCACCTTGAATTGTAGCCTCCATAATTCCAACATGTTGTGGGAGGTAATTGAATCAAGGGGGCGGTTTCCCCCATGCTGTTCTCGTGGTAGTGAATAAGTCTCATGAGATATGACAGTTTTCTAAATGGGAGTTTCCCTGCACAAAGCTCTCTTGCCTGCCATCCGTGCCTTTGCTCCTCAACTGCCTCCCCCCATGATTGTGAGGCCTCCCCAGCCATGTGGAACTGTGAGTCAATTAAACCTCTTTCCTTGATCAATTACCCAGTCCCGGTATGTCTTTATTAGCAGTGTAAGCACGGACTAACACACCATCTTCTCTTTTTCTGGCTCAAATTCCAAGCAGAGAGCATTAGGAAGCAGGAGCTCCAGTCCTCTGAACTTCCGTGAGAGTTCTGCTATTTGCTGGGCTTTGGGCGCCCTCTGCAGGCCCTGTGAATTCCTGTCTCTGCCCCAGGCATAAAACCCAGGGAGGCTCTCCCTGTAGGTTACATTTCCAGCCATAGGCTGCAATAGTGTGTTTCCCTTGGGTGGAAGAGGTGGATAATCAGACAGCACTGGAGAGGATCCCTGTGCTTAGTTAGACAGAACCAGTTCAAGACGGATGCTTCAGGTAGGGAGGTGGGGGTGTGCTCTAGCAAAAAGGAACTCGGGCTTAGGGATTTGTTAGCCAATATTCACTTACTGTGAGTCAGACATGTTTTCATTCATTCATTCATCATCACATTTTTAATAGATGGCCTACTAAGTGCCAGGGCACTGGAATTCAGAAGTGGAAAGCAGGCCACAAAAACAAAACAAACCGCCTGCCTTCATGGAGCCATGGAGCCGGCACCCTAGAGAGGAAAGACCAACAACCAATAAGATGAATAAGACAGGTAGTAAGGTGGATGGTGGTAAATGCCAAGGAGAAAAGATGAAGTGGGAAGAAGGCTCTGAAGCTTCTAGGGCAGAGATGGGGAGAAGTGAGATGTTTTATCAGAGGTTCAGGAAAATCCTGGCTGAGAAGGACTGTGAAATGAAGATCAGAATACAGAGGAGTGTGCCTTGCTACTCCCTGGAGGAGGAGCATCCAGGAGAGGGAACTGCCGTGAAAATGCCTTGAGGCAGTAGCATGCTCAGGTGCTCAAGGACCAGCAAACAAACTCCATGCCTGGACAGGAGAAGATGAAGAGGAAGTAGGAGCGGCACAGGAGAGTAAGGTAGATTAGGTGGGAGAAGTTACAAGGGGTCAGTTGAATCCAGGTCTTGCTGACAGTGATGTAGGGAAGATGAAGAGCCTCAGAGATCAACCCAAGCTCCATTGTGAACTCCAGTTGCTGGAGCACAATCCCCTCAGCTGTAAGATGTGGATCATGACACTGGCTTGTAGGATTAAGAAAGTGCCTGGCCTGCTGTCTTGCACCTCTTTGCCCCTGCACACATCCTTGCATGTCACGTTTACTCAGTGACTTAAGGATTTCTAAAACAGAAGGCCTGAGGTAAATTGTGGAATTGGTTCAAAGCGTCCCCCACATCTGCCCTCCATGCACTCGGTGCTTAGGGCCCTCCTACTTCCCCACCAAGACCTATTGTCCTTCCCTGGGGATGCTGTTTGTAGGCAGCAGCCACTATAAAAGTAACTTCGACTGCATCTCCATGAACATTTGAATGGAAAACACTACTAGACCTAGAGAGAAGATTGGAGAGGGAATGCTGGTGTTGTCCATTTACTGGTAACACAATCTTGGTCAAACACTTAAACTCTGCACCTCACCCATCAGATGGGCTTGGCTCACAGAGCTTGGTAAGGACCTAAGAGGAGAATCAGCACATGCATCATTTGTCACCTGTGGTAACAGCATAGTGTGTCTTTATGCAGCACTTAATACATCAATTTCAGGTTCTGTAGACTCTCAAAATATTTGGATAAGATTAGAGCCACCTTTAAGTCTTTTTGTCCATAATTGTCTTGGAAATAGGGGATTGATTTCCTAAGCTTCCCTGAATCTCAGATTGTCTCTGTCTAAATTTGGGGAAACAATATTTGCCTTCTCTATTTCACAAACTAGACTGAAACACGTATGTAAAAGGCTTTAAAAAAAAAAACTTAAGTTGGGAGGAGCCAAGATGGCCTAATAGGAACAGCTCCAGTCTACAGCTCCCAGCCTGAGCGTCGCAGAAGACGGGTGATTTCTGCATTTCCATCTGAGGTACCGGGTTCATCTCACTAGGGAGTGCCAGACAGTGGGCGCAGGTCAGTGGGTGCGTGCACTGTGCGCGAGCCGAAGCAGGGCGAGGCATTGCCTCACTCGGGAAGCGCAAGGGGTCAGGGACTTCCCCTTCCTAATCAAAGAAAGGGGTGATGGACAGCACCTGGAAAATCGGGTCACTCCCACCCGAATACTGCGCTTTTCCAAAGGGCTTAAAAAATGGCACACCACGAGATTATATCCCGCACCTGGCTGGGAGGGTCCTACCCCACGGAGTCTCGCTGATTGCTAGCATAGCAGTCTGAGATCAAACTGCAAGGTGGCAGCGAGGCTGGGGGAGGGGCACCCGGCATTACCCAAGCTTGCTTAGGTAAACAAAGCAGCTGGGAAGCTCCAACTGGGTGGAGCCCACCACAGCTCAAGGAGGCCTGCCTGCCTCTGTAGGCTCCACCTCTGGGGGCAGGGCACAGACAAACAAAAAGACAGCAGTAACTTCTGCAGACTTAAATGTCCCTGTCTGACAGCTTTGAAGAGAGCAGGGGTTCTCCCAGTATGCAGCTGGAGATCTGAGAACGGGCAGACTGCCTCCTCAAGTGGGTCCCTGACCCCTGACCCCCGAGCAGCCTAATTGGGAGGCACCCTCCAGCAGGGGCACACTGACACCTCACACGGCAGGGTACTCCAACAGACCTGCAGCTGAGGGCCCTGTCTGTTAGAAGGAAAACTAACAAACAGAAAGGACATCCACACCAAAAACCCATCTGTACATCACCATCATCAAAGACCAAAAGTAGATAAAACCACAAAGATGGGGAAAAAAAAGAGCAGAAAAACTGGAAACTCGAAAAAGCAGAGCGCCTCTCCTCCTCCAAAGGAACGCAGCTCCTCACCAGCAACAGAACAAAGCTGGATGGAGAATGACTTTGACGAGCTGAGAGAAGAAGGCTTCAGGCGATCAAATTACTCTGAGCTACGGGAGGACATTCAAACCAAAGGCAAAGAAGTTGAAAACTTTGAAAAAAATTTAGAAGAATGTATAACTAGAATAACCAATACAGAGAAGTGCTTAAAGGAGCTGATGGAGCTGAAAACCAAGGCTCGAGAACTACGTGAAGAATGCAGAAGCCTCAGGAGCCGATGCGATCAACTGGAAGAAAGGGTATCAGCCATGGAAGATGAAATGAATGAAATGAAGAGAGAAGGAAAGTTTAGAGAAAAAAGAATAAAAAGAAACGAGCAAAGCCTCCAAGAAATATGGGACTATGTGAAAAGAACAAATCTACGTCTGATTGGTGTACCTGAAAGTGATGGGGAGAATGGAACCAAGTTGGAAAACACTCTGCAGGATATTATCCAGGAGAACTTCCCCAATCTAGCAAGGCAGGCCAACGTTCAGATTCAGGAAATACAGAGAACGCCACAAAGATACTCCTCAAGAAGAGCAACTCCAAGACACATAATTCTCAGATTCACCAAAGTTGAAATGAAGGAAAAAATGTTAAGGGCAGCCAGAGAGAAAGGTTGGGTTACCCTCAAAGGGAAGCCCATCAGACTAACAGCGGATCTCTCAGCAGAAACCCTATAAGCCAGAAGAGAGTGGGGACCAATATTCAACATTCTTAAAGAAAAGAATTTTCAACCCAGAATTTCATATCCAGCCAAACTAAGCTTCATAAGTGAAGGAGAAATAAAATACTTTACAGACAAGCAAATGCTGAGAGATTTTGTCACCACCAGGCCTGCCCTAAAAGAGCTCCTGAAGGAAGCACTAAACATGGAAAGGAACAACCGGTACCAGCTGCTGCAAAATCATGCCAAAATGTAAAGACCATCGAGACTAGGAAGAAACTGCATCAACTAACGAGCAAAATAACCAGCTAACATCATAATGACAGGATCAAATTCACACATAACACTATTAACTTTAAATGTAAATGGACTAAATGCTCCAATTAAAAGACACAGACTGGCAAATTGGATAAAGAGTCAAGACCCATCAGTGTGCTGTATTCAGGAAACCCATCTCACGTGCAGAGACACACATAGGCTCAAAATAAAGGGATGCAGGAAGATCTACCAAGCAAATGGAAAACAAAAAAAGGCAGGGGTTGCAATCCTAGTCTCTGATAAAACAGACTTTAAACCAACAAAGATCAAAAGAGACAAAGAAGGCCATTACATAATGGTAAAGGGATCAATTCAACAAGAAGAGCTAACTATCCTAAATAGATATGCACCCAATACAGGAGCACCCAGATTCATAAAGCAAGTCCTGAGTGACCTACAAAGAGACTTAGACTCCCACACATTAATAATGGGAGACTTTAACACCCCACTGTCAACATTAGACAGATCAACGAGACAGAAAGTCAACAAGGATACCCAGGAATTGAACTCAGCTCTGCACCAAGCGGACCTAATAGACATCTACAGAACTCTCCACCCCAAATCAACAGAATATACCTTTTTTTCAGCACCACACCACACCTATTCCAAAATTGACCACATACTTGGAAGTAAAGCTCTCCTCAGCAAATGTAAAAGAACAGACATTATAACAAACTATCTCTCAGACCACAGTGCAATCAAACTAGAACTCAGGATTAAGAATCTCACTCAAAACCGCTCAACTACATGGAAATTGAACAACCTGCTCCTGAATGACTACTGGGTACATAACAAAATGAAGGCAGAAATAAAGATGTTCTTTGAAGCCAATGAGAACAAAGACACAACATACCAGAATCTCTGGGACACATTCAAAGCAGTGTGTAGAGGGAAATTTATAGCACTAAATGCCCACAAGAGAAAGCAGGAAAGATCCAAAATTGACACCCTAACATCACAATTAAAAGAACTAGAAAAGCAAGAGCAAACACATTCAAAAGCTAGCAGAAGGCAAGAAATAACTAAAATCAGAGCAGAACTGAAGGAAATAGAGACACAAAAAATCCTTCAAAAAATTAATGAATCCAGGAGTTGGTTTTTTGAAAGGATCAACAAAATTGATAGACTGCTAGCAAGACTAATAAAGAAAAAAAGAGAGAAGGATCAAATAGACACAATAAAAAATGATAAAGGGGATATCACCACTGATCCCACAGAAATACAAACTACCATCAGAGAATACTACAAACACCTCTACGCAAATAAACTAGAAAATCTAGAAGAAATGGATAAATTCCTTGACACATACACTCTCCCAAGACTAAACCAGGAAGAAGTTGAATCTCTGAATAGACCAATAACAGGATCTGAAATTGTGGCAATAATCAATAGCTTATCAACCCAAAAGAGTCCAGGACCAGATGGATTCACAGCCGAATTCTACCAGAGGTACAAGGAGGAACTGGTACCATTCCTTCTGAAACTATTCCAATCAATAGAAAAAGAGGGAATCCTCCCTAACTCATTTTATGAGGCCAGCATCATTCTGATACCAAAGCCGGGCAGAGACACAATGAAAAAAGAGAATTTTAGACCAATATCCTTGATGAACATTGATGCAAAAATCCTCAATAAAATACTGGCAAACCGAATCCAGCAGCACATCAAAAAGCTTATCCACCATGATCAAGTGGGCTTCATCCCTGGGATGCAAGGCTGGTTCAATATACGCAAATCAATAAATGTAATCCAGCATAGAAACAGAACCAAAGACAAAAACCACATGATTATCTCAATAGATGCAGAAAAGGCCTTTGACAAAATTCAACAACCCTTCATGCTAAAAACTCTCAATAAATTAGGTATTGATGGGACATATTTCAAAATAATAAGAGCTGTCTATGACAAACTCACAGCCAGTATCATACTGAATGGGCAAAAACTGGAAGCATTCCCTTTGAAAACTGGCACAGGACAGGGATGCCCTCTCTCACCACTCCTATTCAACATAGTGTTGGAAGTTCTGGCCAGGGCAATTAGGCAGGAGAAGGAAATAAAGGGTATTCACTTAGGAAAAGAGGAGGTCAAATTATCCCTGTTTGCAGATGACATGATTGTATATCTAGAAAACCCCATTGTCTCAGCCCAAAATCTCCTTAAGCTGATAAGCAACTTCGGCAAAGTCTCAGGATACAAAATCAATGTGCAAAAATCACAAGCCTTACTATACACCAACAACAGACAAACAGAGAGCCAAATCATGAGTGAACTCCCATTCACAATTGCTTCAAAGAGAATAAAATACCTAGGAATCCAACTTACAAGGGATGTGAAGGACCTCTTCAAGGAGAACTACAAACCACTGCTCAAGGAAATAAAAGAGGATACAAACAAATGGAAGAACATTCCATGCTCATGGGTAGGAAGAATCAATATTGTGAAAATGGCCATACTGCCCAAGGTAATTTACAGATTCAATGCCATCCGCATCAAGCTACCAATGCCTTTCTTCACAGAATTGGAAAAAACTACTTTAAAGTTCATATGGAACCAAAAAAGAGCCCGCATCACCAAGTCAATCCTAAGCCAAAAGAACAAAGCTGGAGGCATCACACTACCTGACTTCAAACTATACTACAAGGCTACAGTAACCAAAACAGCATGGTACTGGTACCAAAACAGAGATATAGATCAATGGAACAGAACAGAGCCCTCAGAAATAACCCCGCATATCTACAACTATCTGATCTTTGACAAACCTGAGAAAAACAAGCATTGGGGAAAGGATTCCCTATTTAATAAATGGTGCTGGGAAAACTGGCTAGCTATATGTAGGAAGCTGAAACTGGATCCCTTCCTTACACCTTATACAAAAATCAATTCAAGATGGATTAAAGACTTAAACGTTAGACCTAAAACCATAAAAACCCTAGAAGAAAACCTAGGCATTACCATTCAGGACATAGGCATGGGCAAGGACTTCATGTCTAAAACACCAAAAGCAATGGCAACAAAAGACAAAATTGACAAATGGGATCTAATTAAACTAAAGAGCTTCTGCACAGCAAAAGAAACTACCATCAGAGTGAACAGGCAGCCTACAAAATGGGAGAAAATTTTCGCAACCTACTCATCTGACAAAGGGCTAATATCCAGAATCTACAATGAACTCAAACAAATTTACAAGAAAAAAACAAACAACCCCATCAAAAAGTAGGCGAAGGACATGAACAGACACTTCTCAAAAGAAGACATTTATGCAGCCAAAAAACACATGAAAAAATGCTCATCATCACTGGCCATCAGAGAAATGCAAATCAAAACCACAATGAGATACCATCTCGCACCAGTTAGAATGGCGATCATTAAGAAGTCAGGAAACAACAGGTGCTGGAGAGGATGTGGAGAAATAGGAACACTTTTACACTGTTGGTGGGACTGTAAACTAGTTCAACCATTGTGGAAGTCAGTGTGGCGATTCCTCAGGGATCTAGAACTAGAAATACCATTTGACCCAGCCATCCCATTACTGGGTATATACCCAAAGAACTATAAATCATGCTGCTATAAAGACACATGCACACGTATGTTTATTGCGGCATTATTCACAATAGCAAAAACTTGGAACCAACCCAAATGTCCAACGATGATAGACTGGATTAAGAAAATGTGGCACATATACACCATGGAATACTATGCAGCCATAAAAAATGATGAGTTCATGTCCTTTGTAGGGACATGGATGAAATTGGAAATCATCATTCTCAGTAAACTATCACAAGAACAAAAAACCAAACACTGCATATTCTCACTCATAGGTGGGAATTGAACAATGAGATCACATGGACACAGGAAGGGGAACATCACACTCTGGGGACTGTTGTGGGGTGGGGGGAGGGGGGAGGGATAGCATTGGGAGATATACCTAATGCTAGATGATGAGTTAGTGGGTGCAGCACACCAGCATGGCACATGTATACGTATGTAACTAACCTGCAGAATGTGCACGTGTACCCTAAAACTTAAAGTATAATAAAAAAAATAAATTAAAAAAAGAAAAAGAAAAAAAAACTTAAAATGGGTAAGTATATGTGTTTAAACAGACAGTTCAAGCTACCACCTTTTACTGTAATTCACATGATTTTGAACTCTCCCTGTTCGAGAACCCTACATATTACTCAGATACAAAATCCTTGGTGCCACTGAGAAGACACAGGACTATGGTTTCTCGTGATCTCACAGAGACAGAAGTTAGGGATCTAAGGAAGCTGCAGGGGCCAGTCACCTCATTGCCCCCTCTGCAGTCGGAGCCACCCCTAACTAGCTCCCTGCTTCCACTTGACAGTGACACAGACACATGTTCAGATTGATTACCTTTTGCTCCTCCTACTACACAAACTTGATGCTCACTGCATTCTCCAGTTTAGCTTCTGGAGATGTCCTTAAGAGTGTGGCCAGTTTTCTCCATTCCTGTTCTACCTGTCTGTCTATCACAGGTCATTGACTGGTCTATGGAAGCTCTGGGCATGGCTCAGTTATCCATCCCTGGTCCTATGAGCTACAGTCAGTGGAGGTAGGGTCAAGTGATGTAGACACCATGCCACAGGGACAGACAGAATAGTCCAGGGCCTCCTTTCCTAGCAGGGGTTGTAATCATGGGTGGTTTCTATTGGAAATAGGCAGTGGACAGATGCTCATCATGACTGGCCTTTCAGGACAGCAGGAAACAATGTATTAGACATTCCCATTGCGTGCTTCTTCCAGTCAACTAGACACATTCAGCAAAGCCACTATCTAGAGACCAGAGCCTATTCTTCCAGGTGCACTTTGGATGAGCAGCTTTGATTGTTAGAAACTCCGCGTAATCAGGGTGCACTGAATATAGAGATGAAGACCAGGTCTTTAGTTTACTAAATGACACATCCCATTCCCTGACCCAATCCTCCAAGGGTCCGGTTACGAGTTCTCTCCGATTCTGTCAGCCACTCCAGGATACCCCAGATCCTTTCTTTATATATATATATATATATATATATATATATATATATATATATATATATATATACACACACACACACACACACACACATACATACACACACATACACATATACACACACACACATATATATACACATATATATACACACACATATATATACATATATATACACACATATATACACACACATATATATTTATATTTATTATACTTTAAGTTCTAGGGTACATGTGCACAACGTGCAGGTTTGTTACATATGTATACATGTGCCATGTTGGTGTGCTGCACCCATTAACTCGTCATTTACATTAGGTATACCTCCTAATGCTATCCCTCCCCCTCCCCCCACCCCACAACAGGCCCCGGTGTGTGATGTTCTCATTCCTGTGTCCAAGTGTTCTCATTGTTCAATTCCCACCTATGATTGAGAACTTGCGGTGTTTGTTTTTTTGTCCTTGCGATAGTTTGCTGAGAATGATGGTTTCCAGCTTCATCCATGTCCCTACAAAGGACATGAACTCATCGTTTTTTATGGCTGCATAGTATTCCATGTTGTATATGTGCCATATTTTCTTAATCCAGTCTATCATTGTTGGACATTTGGGTTGGTTCCAAGTCTTTGCTATCAGTTAGAATGGCGATCATTAAAAAGTCAGGATACCCCAGGTCCTTTCTAAAGGGTGCCTCCCAAAAATAACAGACATGTGCCATGTATCCTCTGACGAAATGTCGAAATAACTCCTTCAGCCCTGACTGCACTCCTCGAGTGGCTACTGTGCATTCCGTAAACACAAAGTCTTGGCAAAAGAAAGTCAAAGGATTTTCTTTCATTGTTGTTGTTTGTCACTAATACACATCACAAGTTACACAAATGCCAACCAAAAAACAAATGTAGAAAAATAGTAGAATTGTATTGGCACTAATGACTTTGTAATTACTATGGTGGCTGTTTTACAGACAATTTGCAAGAGTGCAGGAGATTGTAATTATTGTATACAGATATTGTCACCAGAATACACATTAGGATTCACAGTGGCATCAAGCTATACATTCAGTTTCTTTTTCAGATAAAGAGACCATGACAAAAGACCCTGCCTCTCTTTGCCTTCTACAATGTAGGAGGTCACATTTGAAAATAAAAATAAAATAATAGAAATTACACAGCCCTACCCTGTGTGATCAATAAACAGAAGCCACAGGCTGGTCCCCTTGGCCAAGTCTAAGCATGGGCATGCTTATGGACACTATTGGTGTGCCTTTTATTTATTCAATAATCTGTTTTTGTCTATTAATTTGGAAAAATGTAAAGGTTGTTTACTGAGTATCCAGACTTTGTATTACAGACAGGAGGAGGTGCTTCTTGACGAACTGGTTTGTAATCTGCCCCTGTCACCTTCTGTTTTTATACATTCCCCATCTTGGCACTGATCTAGGGATGGCCCAATGGAGCATTGAAATCCTACACGAATGGTGTGGCTGATGTCATGGCAGCGTCGCATCTGGACTGGATTTCTGCTTCCAGACCCAGATGAGAAGCCCAAACCCCAATACCAGGGATGTGATTTGCTTTTATCGATATCAGGATGATATTAGTCTCAATGTTTCCCACTTGCTCTCTTGCCTCATTAATCTATCCTGCACTATGAATGCAGCCATCCTCTCCCCCAACTAGATTATAAATTATTGAATAGCAAAGTCACATCTAATTAATTTCTGTAACCACCAATGCTTAGCACAGAGCTAAGCAGAGACTAAACGTTTTAAAAACTAAATGTATTTAATATGAGTTATGGGAAAATTGTAAATGAAAACCAAATCACAGACTTTCATGTTAAGTTGTATGTAGAGAAGATAGCATTTGGGGATCAAGTGAAGTCTACTATTTAAAAGGAAATATATGTGTGTGTGTATATATATATATATGCAAAGATATAGGAATAGGTTATCAGATGCACCTTGATTATTATTCAATTTTCTTTCTCAGGGCAAGAAAAATAAGCAGGGTATTTTGCCATATGCAATAAGTTTAACCTTGGGCTAAAGGACATTTCAATATGTCTTTGCAGTTTGATGCAATACAAAGGATTCTGAGTGACATTTACAGAATTAAATCTTTCAAACACCTTAAATTAGAGTAATACTGCTCTCAGCTATGTGTCAAGCTGCAGCCTTTCCTCAACTCTCAACAATGGTGTACAATATACCCTAAACAGAAAAATAGTTTTATGACATAGATCATTCAATAATGCACTGAATAGACCTGAAAACGTCCAGTCTGGAAGCTTGTGGAGTCACAGTGGAATGTTCTGATGGAAGCTTAAGGCTAAAGTTTCAAACCAAGTAATCTTCCTTAAGCCATCATGTATGAATCACTTTAAAGCCATGTAAGAAATCTCTTAATGTGTTTATTTCAAAGATACTTCCCTATAACCAACCTTTTGCTATAAAACATTCCCAAGCCACTCACCAAGCTTTTCAATGCTCACTCTGTAAAAGGCATTGTTCCAGATCTCTACTTTTCCTATGTTGTTTGCACCCCTGAACTACCTTTCAATTAGGTATTTCCAAGCCTTTCCAAGGAAACTGAGGCCTAAAGATAGAATGATGCTTCCCACTACACGAAATTCCACTGTGATGTCTGAAGAAACTCCTCTTCTCTTGCAAATTCAGAAGCTTAGCGAGTAAACACGAGCCAATGTCAAACTCTGCATTAGCAACAGTTGCTGTGGATGACATGAGGGGCTGGAAAGAAAACATGAGCTTTCAAAGGACTGACCCTTTCAGCAAAGACACATTGAACACCCACTCTGTGCCAGGCAGCATGTGCAGGATCAGGTGTACTGGAAGAATTAGACATGGTTTCTGCCCTTGAGGAAAAAATATTCGTATGTGAGAGATCTATAGAGACACAGATAAAAATGTGATGAGAAATGAGAAAAGAGTGGGCTTATGGGAACGTGAGAAAACCTAGCTCTGATGGCAAGGCACTGAGCTCAAATTCATCCGGAAGCAGGAATCTGCAATCTAGGAACCATTTATTGTAGATTCAAACCCTATGGTAAAGGGAATGAATCCTGGATCAATATGATCAGGCACTGCAACGCGAGAGTTGCAGAAGGAGATAATGTATGGAAGGAAGAACATGGCCTGGGACAGCTGTGGAAAGAAAGGTGTGTGGTTTTGGAAAAGGAACTCCAGGTTACTAGGAGAAAAGAGAATCTTGAGAAACATAAATGTTCAGCAAAGAATGCAACAGTTCATCCAACTACACTGTTGACAATGCTTTATATAACTACCTTTGCCACTAAATTTTTCTTGCTGTTTAATTTATTGGTTATGTAGATGTCTCATATAAGAATATATTATAATAGAAGGCTGAAAAGGTTATGGTTTAGGAGATGTGGACTTGAACTCTGGCTTTGATTTTCACAAGACATGTGACTTTTACAATTAAGTAACTCTCTGGGTTGGAAAAATCATAGAATAAAAGATAAAATGAAGGCTAGAAGTTCAAATCTTGACTCTACCACTGCTAAACTGTGTAATTGTAGGCAAGTTACTTGACTTCTCCCAGCATCATTTATATGTTGTGTGGGATTAAATGAAACCATATATGCAAAAATCTAACCAACAAATTTGAATATTGTAAATTATTTCCATTTTTGTTCTTCTTCATTTGTTAAAAGTTAGATGGACAAGAGTCCACGTTTGTTTTAGTTGTAAAAGTTTCTGATTCTGTGATGACACAAAGTTTGAGGTTTGAGGACTGTTTTTCTAAAGTACTGTAATCACAACTACATCTATGAAACAATGATACACACAGTCTTTATAATTTGGTCATAAAGAGATCAAATATAGAGAAATAACCTGGTTTAATGATTCGCAAAACACTATTCAGCAACACCCATACATTTACATTTGATCTAAAAGCTCAGTTCTATATATTCTGCTCTTTCTCTTGTGTAACAGAAGTCACTGGGATCCTTTTCCCAATAATTAAAATGGATTATTACAGGGTTTGTGCACTGAAAACTCTGTATTATTGAATACTATATTATTTCCATTCAACATAAAAAGCTCTGGAGAGAGTTCCACTTTTCCAAATTGTCCATAGTGTTTTCTACTGAAACTTAATTAACATCACACATAATTGCCCAGGTGCCATGGAAAATCAAGCTAGAAACAAGTAAAGAAAAAGGTAAAATTGATAAATAAAGGAGGAAAGGGAGGAAAAAGCACAGAAATCCCGAGAAAGCCACCTTAAAGAGTTTGAAAAATCTCCATGGTGGTTTCTCTTCATTTAGAAAGTATATGTGCGTGTGCGTGTGTGTGTGTCTATACACAATATTGTATATAATGTCACCACAATGACCGTGCTTTGTCATATATAGATCAAGACCTGTCTGGTCAAGTGAAGCTGGAAATGCACAGTTCAGGATATAGACATCAGATACAGTCTATATGAAGCAGCCCATTTTTCCTCTTCCAATTCTGATATTCATTATTTTAGACACCAACAGTTAAAAGTAAAACACGGGCCGGGCGCGGTGGCTCACGCCTGTAATCCCAGCACTTTGGGAGGCCGAGGCGGGCGGATCACGAGGTCAGAAGATCGAGACCACCCTGGCTAACACGGTGAAACCCCGTCTCTACTAAAAATACAAAAAATTAGCCGGGCGTGGTAGCGGGCGCCTGTAGTCCCAGCTACTCGGGAGGCTGAGGCAGGAGAATGGCGTGAACCCGGGAGGCGGAGCTTGCAGTGAGCCGAGATCGCGCCACTGCACTCCAGCCTGGGCGACAGAGCGAGACTCCGTCTCAAAAAAAAAAAAAAAAAAAAAAAAAAAGTAAAACACGGCCGGGTGAGGTGGCTCACGTCCGTAATCCCACCACTTTGGAAGACCAAGGCAGGCAGATTGCCTGAGCTCAGGAGTTTGCGACCAGCCTGGGAAACAAGGTGAAACCCCGTCTCTACTAAAAATACAAAAATTAGCTGGGCGTGGTGGCATGAGCCTGTAGTCCCAGCTACCCAGGAGGCTGAGGCAGGAGAATCACTTGAACCCGGGAGGTGGAGGTTGCAGTGAGCCAAGATCGTGCCACTGCACACCAGCTTGGTGATGGATCCAGACTCCGTCTCAAAAAAAGAAAAAAAAAGTAAAACACTAAGTTTTATCATTACCCCAGATCCTTCTAGTGTCCAGGATGACATGATTTCCTAGTACAGTACCCAACACAAAATAGATGTTCAATAAAACATGTAACAAATAAGTGAGTGAACAATTGAAATAAAATGATCCAGATGCTGGCGTGTAATGCTATATTGGGATGGGTGCCTTGCGAGAAAATTAACAGAAAGCGTAATTGTTGTTCTGTGTGTTCTTTGCCATGACCACACTTCTTTTTTCTTACAGGACCCCCACAACTGTCCCTAGTAGCCCTGGTTATTTCTAATGCTCAGAAATATATGCTGTGAAACCAAAGCTAATGGCATGGGGGAAAAAAAGTAGCAATTACATTCAGGAGCTTGCAAATACCTGAATGCAAGCTTTCAAATAAGTAGCCATGTGCGTAGAGAGAGATGCCATCATCTTACACAGCGAGAGCCAGCTGAACACTTGTTCACCTCCTAGCACTTTTAAAGGCTATTTTTCTTCTTTACAGAAACACCTTGGTTATGTGCTATTATTTATAGTGTGTTCTTTGCCATTCATGTACTACATGGGTGATCTCCCTATTGGTTTCTCCCAAAGCTCCTTCTGGACATGGGCTTGGCCACACTCACTGTGCCTATAACTTTCTGCTCTCTGTCTACTTTCCCCTTGCATGTATACCCTCCATCAGGATGGGATGATTATGTTATTTTATTTTAGCTTTACGACCAACACCTGGCTTGTGCCAGGCTATTAGGAAACATTTGTGGCCGAAGGAAGGACTATAGTTTTGACTAAGTTACCCCAAGCTTGTGGGGGCTGCAGACTGCTTAACTGTAAGCTGAGGATGGAATAACTTTCTTTATAAAATTTTTATGATCAAAAGCAGCTTGTGTGATCACCTTAAATACCAATATAAGAATTTCACTTTATTGCTTCCATGCATTAAAAAAAAAAATTTAACCAAATGACTATTCCCTCTTCTTAGCCTGTTTATATAATGCCATTTGTTACAGTTTTTCTCCATGAGAAGCCCAGCAGACACGTCTACTATGCTTCTCAAAAGAAAATTTCAGAAATGAGTGATGGTAGAGGATGTGGCTGGACTTCTCCCAAGACAGGAGGGATCAGATCTCTAGCAGAGGGTGAAGCATGGAGCGACACATGATGGCAGGGGCAGGCTTTGGTCTCCCAGGGGCTCTCCTTACTAAGTGGAAATTGTCCTGCTAGTGTTAACAATGGAAATTTCCTCCTGATAGAAGAAGAAAATCCTGCATGGCAGCTGATTTCTCACACCTCTGTTTTGCTACTTTTGTGCTCAAACATATTCTCCACCTACCTTTGCAGTGGTCAAAGGTTCCCAGCCCTCAGCTCTCGCCTGAAGCCCTTTTCTCGTTCTGTCCCTCTTGGAGGGATCCACATAACCCACCTTCGCCAAGCCGGCTCCTACTCAGCCTTCGGGTCTCGGCTTAGACACCAAACCCTCCCAAAGGCCTTTCCTGACCATCTCTACCCCACATCCCTGCTGTAGGTGGATGCCCCTGCTCTGAGCACACACAGAACCATACCCCTTCTGTGGGGCCACCCACTTCGATTTCCCATTTGATCAGCTGTGTTCCTTGCTAGATGGTAAGCTACTAAGTTTTACCAATGCATCCCTGGCACAGAGTAGGTCCTCAAGACAAACTCGCCAGATGAATGAATTAATGATATAATGGAAGAGTGCACACTGGGGTGACGGGCTGTGCAAGGTAAATAGTCTCACCTTTCAAGTCTCACTCTCAACGCTTCCTTCCTGGCCTTCCCCAGGCAATAAGGAGTGGATACCTAGGACCAAGGAGCACCAGCCCCGGCCTTCCTTAGCGCTTTTGTTATATCCCATTGTGATGATAAGACCGGATCTCCCTGGAGTTCCTGGTCAGCATGGACTGTGCATTTTACCTCTGTGCTCCCATCTGGCACAGATGGATGGAAGCTGCTCAGTAGATACCTGTGGATTGTAGAAGCCAACAGGGGGCTTTTCCGTCTTCACCTTCTCTCAGGTTCACAGCACTCCCTCTGCTTTCAAACTGCCATTGGGGTATTTGTTTTGCTACAAGATGACTTTGGGTTCATATCTGCTTCCCTGGATTTATTTGGCTTATAAACAACAAATTCCAATTAATCTCAATATTGGGCATTTTTATTTCTAACTCATTTTGGGAAACAACAAATCATAAAAACAAAAACAAAAATTACGCAGAGAATGAAGACATACAAGACCATTATCTTGGCAGGCATTTTGTTTATAATTTTTACAATCAATAATAGAATGTCCCTGTTTTACATAATATATATTTTTATATATTTTATGTATATATATTTATATATTCGATATCTATATTTCAATAGAAAGAGACATAAAAAAGCCTTTTCAAATGAGGCATGACACGCAACACTCGACACTCTTATTTACAATATAGAGATGTACTTTCTACACAATTATAATAGATGCTCAGAGGCCAGAGAGGGTTTACAAAGACAGCAGAGCACCCCTATAAAAAAGAGGTGCACCATGCAGCTGGACGTTTATTGCCATTAGTTCTCACTATGTCCAGACAGCATATTGAAGTTAAAAATGGCATCTGGTTATTGGAGAAGATGATGATCATCAGATTCATCCCGGCTCCATAACCGCGGGCTACACAGTCTTTCAAAGGACCAGGGAATGACGAACATTGCTGATGAAAATTGGAAACACAACATGAAATGCACTCATCAGAGGGACAGGGCCCATCATTTGGCCAGAAAGGAGAAGCTGCTACCAACTTATGGTTCTGTACTGAGCATGGGCACTTGCCTAGGTCAGGAAACACAATACCATGTGCTGCACGACTAGGGAACAAATGTCTCCCAGGTTACAGAACAAATACAGCACTCCTCATGAAGAACCAGAGTCTATGCCCAGCTCTGACTCGGGAGCTCAGATAAAAATTCCCAGTGGAAAGTGACCAGAGGACTCAGTGAACCCATATGCATTATGACCAGGATATAACAAGCATTTAGAAAGGACTCACTGAGAAACCCTAAATCCATTGTGTGGAAGTCTGCCTTTGCAAGACATTCAACTCTCCCTCAACGACCCTCTCTTTCTTCAACAGAATACCACATGTCTACACTCCTGCAAAGCTGCCCATCTGGACTCATTCCCATGGTCTGCTTTTATTTTTCAAAGTCACATTGTTAACATAAGAGGATCTAAACTTCTCAGATGAGCTTAGATTTACTTGGTTTTGTTACCATGGCACCAGTGACCTAGAGTCATGGTCTAGGTGTTGAGAACCCTGGTCCTAGATGCGTTTCCACACTTCAGAAGGGATTTTTGCAGAAGCAGGAGCTTTCATCTCCAAAAGATTAGGCTCCTGTCTTACTTATCCCTACTGTCCAGGTTCATTCATCTCTTCCATACAACGAAATGATTCTTTAGGCTTCCTTTAGCCCATACAACATACTCAGTCTTTGAGACCTGACTATTAAACATCCTGGTAATTTTCAAAACTCCCCTTTGAGTCACTTACCAATAACAGCTTATGTTGAGTCTCCAGTCTGGTTGCTCTCCTCCTATCTGATCTCACTTTTGTCCCCGTCGTCTATTGGTTTTTATCAACGCAGTGACCTTTCCTAGCCCTTTATTTTCCTAAGGCAAGAAGACATTTCTATTGAAAGATAGCCAGCACCCTTCTTAGAGCTCCCCTGAGGTTTTAATCCAGCACTCCTCCATTTAGATGTTTTCCTCCTTCCATGGAGAGGAGAAGCAGCTGGCCACGTTAATGGATTTAATTTTTTGCAATTGCATCGAATGCTAACATAGCATGTCTTTGGAAGTGTATCAGCAGGAGCTTCACACGTGCGTGCATTCATCTCAGTGCCCCCTTCTGCTAGGTTAGTCTCACTCAGTGTTCCCTACTACAGACAAAGATGTAAGCAATCACTAAAATAATTTGTGGATCAGGGCTCTGCATAGAAGAAGTCTGGGGAAGTAGGTGGAGCAACTATTCATAGTTCAGTATGTTCCTAGAGTCATGTTTCTTTGTAACAAACTTGTATTTACCAATAGTGTCACCTTGATCCCTCTTTACCTTAAGTCACCCTGCTCACTGCTGTTATGAAATAGAACTGGGATTTGTAACGCATTCCTTGCTCCCTTGTTTAGAAAACATGAAGAGAGAATATGAATATGGGCATCACATTTTCTTGAACAACTGACACATTTGAATCTATTGAGGATTCTATTTACACAAATATGTTCCACTTCTGCACAGAGATTAACCTGAGTTCTGAAATGCTTGTGTGCACTTAATCAGAAATGATAAAGCTATAAGCTAGTAACATATTCGGCAAGTCTAGTTAAATTGGAGTAATCTCTCAGTAAGCCAGTAGTGGCTAGCAAGGGGAGCTCACCAACTCCCAAGTATTCTGTTTATTCTCTCATATTTTTCCTAGAAAACATCTTGAATGACACTCCAGGTAACTACACAAATTCAAGCAAAGTTTGTTGTCATTTAGTCTATTTGCTCAGCTTTCTCAAATCTCCAAAACAAAAGCACCTCTCATGTCAGGTTCCACCCGAGCCTCCATCCCCCAATGCTGTTGAAGCTTCACTCTGAAATGGTGAGGTCTGTAAAAGCAGGTCTCAGCTAAAGCTCTCCACCGATCGTAAGCATTACCAAAGACCTGCTCCCTCAAAGCCACTACTTGAAGTAGTTGAGTCCTGCCACCAAGAAAAACTTCTCCAGGAAGAGTTCTGAATCCAGCACAGCGATGTGAGCGGCTCGGCCGATCAGGGTGTTGGCAGTGTTGGGCAGGGCGTGGAACACGTTGTGTCGGATTAAAGTGCAGTCCTTGGCTTCAACCAGAGGGCCCAGGAGGTTGTTGATCATTTCTGCATAAACTGGCCCTGTAAAGGGGGGAAGAAGGACATGAAGCTGGTGCAGAAATTAGCAGTGGAATCTAGAGAACATCACTAGATGTGTGTCGAAATTCTGTTCCTGGGCAGACCTGTTATACAGCAGTTTCCAACCTCTTCCTAATGTTAGTGAAATTAATATGAAATAAAATCAAAGTTTTCTTTTTCTAGTCAGATTACAATAGCCAGAAGTCAGAAGGGGATTCCTAATAGCGGCTTTATGAACCCATGCACCAGAAGTTATGATAGCGGTGTTCGTGTTTCTCAATAATAGCTGTACCTCTCAGCAGGGTAGCAGAGAAGGAGGCCAACACCAGAGAGGACCCTCAGAGTTTCAAGTTCTATTTCAGGGGATCTTGGGGGTTGGAAACACAGCTCAATAGAGAATTGAAAGCAGACATTTTCTGATGTCATGCATAATGGAAGCCACGTGGCATTTCACCCGACTCCTCTGATTCCAAAGAAGGAGAATGCAGTTTTCTTTATGTTGGTTTGTTTTGTTTTTACAGTTGTTAGTCGGAATTGACTGTTTCCACCTGAAAGTGACACAGTTGCAATTTTGCATCAGGCCATGGAGGTCTTGGAGCCATGCAGTGCAATTGAATTGCTGAACAATAGATAAATTTGCACACCTGGATCTACGATTCATATCTCCTAGCCCTGTGTTCTTCTTTTCTGAAAAACTGTTTATGACAACTTTTATATCATTGACAGATACTTTCTGGAATGATCCTGAGAGCTGGGATATTTTACTTTTGACCAACTGGGGAGACAGTAATTGGAAGTTGTAAGTCAGGTAAGCTTCTGGGTACCCACTCCAAACAACCGGGTCTGTTTTACAAAGCCAGTAGAGCAGTCACTTTGGATGATGAAAGAGAGCTTATTCTGAGTTTAACAGTCCACAGCCTCACTCTGGACACTCTCTCATGCCACGTGAAGGAACTCAACACCGTTTTCCTTTTCCCTCCAGTTATCAGCAGGGGAGAGTACTTAGAGGTCTGCTTTCCCAGACTGGGATGGACAGCTGGACCCCCCCATCATGCATGGGGTATGTATTTGGGGGTGTTTCTTTTCCCCCCTCTTCTTAGGGTCTTGGTAGGAGCTTTGACGTAAAGGGAATTGAAACGTGAAATTGAAATATTTAGGGATTTCGTTGTAGCCATGTCAATTCAGCTAAAAAGAATTTGCGGTTAAAACAAATGGTATGGTCATTCCCAAGAGCCCATTAATGTCTTAGAGTAGCGGTCATTACAACAGGCAATAATATGATGTGAGGTTATGCCACAGTAATTTTATGCATGAAATAGTCCTTCCAAGGGAAAAGGCAGGTCAGCCAAATTCAGCATCAGAGGAATAGTTAAGTAAACCATGCTTTGTGGGCTAAACAATTCTGTGCTCCTTTAAAATGATGTTTATGAACATTACGTAATAATATTTTTTAAATGATGTATGTGAATATTATGTAATAACAAGAATAATGAATAAATGTTGCCAATAAATGGAAATAGAAGCATATATTGTTACACAAATACCATAATTTGTTTAAATTGTATATGCAATAAAGGTCAGAAGGTCATTTATTTAAAGAAAAAAGTCACTCAAAATGTAGTGATTACTCAACCAGATCATTTTCTGCTGAGACCTTGATTGGTTTCATAAGCCCTGGAGGCAATCACTGGTATATTTTTTAACATTTATAGCAAACTCTTATATGTTTTCTCAAATACAGCACTGTTTTTAAATTGATGGACTTTTGGGATAGGGGCAAATTATCTACATGACAATGTAGAGAATAAATTGGAAGGTTATGTGAAGTCAGAGAGGTTGAGAGGTATTTTATTTCAGAATTTTTGAAAAATAAAAATATTGGTACTTCTTCCAGAAAAAGAAAATGTGATAATCACGTATAAACTAAACTTCATATCAAGTCTCCCAATCTGTTTAATTCACCAATTAAGCCACACTTCTTTGATGTCCGTGTAAAAATGTAACAGAAAATATAAGTTTAACAAAAGAGAGGGCGATTTTTTCTTAAGATGACTAACAGGAAGATTAATCAATTTAAGTCATATATTAATATCCTTTGAAGATACACTCCCTTTTCCTTAAATGGCCATTGTGAATATCAAATAAGATAAGCAAAGCGCATGAATTGTGCCAGGCCCATAATAAATACAATTTGCTATGCTAGAGCAGGAGTTGTCAGACTTTCTCTGTAAATATTTAAGGCTTTCCAGGATGCGCAGTGTAACTACTCAACATAATTCTGAATTCTAGCGTGAAAGCAGCCATATACAATATGTAAATGATGGGTGTGGCTATGTTTCAATAAAACTTTATTTACAAAATGAGAGGTGGGTTGAATTTGGCTTGTGGACCATAGTTGTTGAACTCTGTTCTTAAGCCTTTACCAAGGTTGAAATGTCAACAAAAATACTTCTCTATGTCAGGGAGACAAGAAAGCAGGCAAGGAAAATTAGCAAATCCCTGCACAAAGAAACAGTTTGGCTGTCTATTGACCACAGCTATGTTTAGTCAAGTATGAACTGAAAACCACATCATTGACTCTTTATTTATTGTCACAGGTCTTAGCATATAATGATGTCCCATGGGCGATTAGAAAATATTTAAAAATGGATTAAAAATATACATAAAAAAGCATCAATATTTAAAAATTCAGGCTGAAAAATTATAAGCAAATATCTTTAAATTAATATTTAATCTGAGAGAGAGTAGAGTGAGATAGGCAGGCACAAATATACTCTAACAGTACACGTGTTGCTGGTATCAATATTTTAGAAGGGAATTTGGCAAAAAACTTTAAGAGTAGTAACTCATTAACATTTTCCTCCAATAATACCACTACTAGAAATCGATTTTAATGAAATACCATAGATGTATTAAAAGTTTACACATGCAGTCTTTCATCACATAATAACTAAAAAGGAAACCTTCCAGAAGCAAGCTCTATGTGCAGTAATTGAGAAGTTGTTAAATTATGGTATATGCATATAGTCTATAATTATTAAAATGTGTTTGTATTTATGATATTTTATTAACATGGACAAATAACTATATTACTCTAAATCAAATCATGACACAAAATTATAACGTTTATCATGAACACACATGAAGAGGTAGACTAGAAGAACACGAAAAGTAGGTAGTGATAGAGGTGGAGTTAGAAAGGATCATAAATTATGTAAATGAGTTTGACTTTTTCAAATATTCTATAATGTTTTTAATCAGAAAAAAAGAATCATTTTAGAATATGCCCTGTGTTACTTTTCATTACATATACTAGATGGTATAAAACACAATGCTATTTTATGTATTAAAACTAATTTTTAAAAATTTTTTCATCAAAATTCCTGTTGGATTTTCTAGATGCCAGGGAAAATTTGGAATAGACCCAATTATATATTAGCACCAAATCTTTGGACATTTGGTACACTATTTTTTGATAGTACCTTAAAATATAACAAAACTACTATTTACTTAAAAAATAATCACTATGCCTGACATAGAAATAAACAAATTAGATTGGATTCTGGAAGAGAAAGGGGACATTAGTGGACACTGACATAATTTAGATAAGGTCTATAAATTAGATAATAATATTGAATCAGTATTAATTTTCTGATTTTGATAATGGTACAATGGTTATGTAAGACGCTAATATTGGGCATCAGAGTGAAACGTATACAGGAATGTTTTGTACTGTTGTTGCAACATTTTTTGAGTATAAAATTGTTTCAAAATTAAAAGCTAAAAACGTGTTTTTAAAAAAAACAATTAAACAAATTAACCAAAGGAAACCACAAATGCCAGCCCACATCCATCTTGATTGTCTGGAAAATTCCTACCTATCCTTTAAAACCTAACTCATTGTCATCTCCAGGGATCCTCGTCTGACTCTGTCCTATGCCCTGTTCCACTTCTGGGCTGCCTTAATGCCTTAGGCATTATTTTATTTTTTGACTTATCACATTTTACTCTCATTGCTATTACTTGTCGAGGCTCCAACTAGACAATGTGCCCCTTGAGGGCAGGGCCTGTCTCATTGAATTATACATCCCAGTCATCAATTTCAGTGGCTGGCACACAATAGGACTGAACAGAAGTTTCATAATCTAATAAACATGTGACTGTTTATTACACAAAGGAAGGATCTGGCACAGTAACATCGAGATGAGCTATGTTTGTCCTATCACTAAGCTAAGATAAATGCAGCACTAAACCTATAGCCCAGGTGTTCCCAATAGGCAGTCAATTCCATGAATTTACTTTTGCTTTTCAAATTAGAAAGTCCCTGAGCAAAAATTAAATGTAGCTTACCTGTGTGTCTGTCTTTGAGGGCAGTTTTACACATTTCAATCCTGGCTGAATGAAATGGCACATAACGGTCTTGGGGAGAAGCAACCAGCACGACGTTTTTAAAATACTGCAGCCCTGTAACAATTAGCCAGATGAGTGCTTTTTACCCAGGTAGTTTCAACTTCAACACCCTCTGGAAATTTGCACAAATTTCCAGACTTGTCCTATAGAGAGAAAAAATGTTGACACACCACACACTAGTGTCATTGCACAAGGACATTCTGTCCTGAGGTTTAACAATGCACAGCAGATGGCATAGAGGTATCGCGGGGGCCTATGGGAGGTTGAGAAAAGAAGTCACTAAGCAGGGGCTTTGCGTTTGTGAGGGGAGATGAAGCCTGCTCTCATCAGCCATGAAAGCTAAGGAGACACACAGAAAGCTACTCTGGACACAGAGAAATAAGCAACAAGAATGGGACCAAAAAAGCCTTTTGGGGATAGAAATATTAAGGGGTTCATAAGGAAAAGTCAGTCTGACTATCTTGTTCTTCCTCCTCAACTCCAGCACCTCCCCTAATTCCAGCCTTCACCACGTCCCATGCTTTAAGAAAACAGCCTCAGAACTCACCTCTCTGCAGCCAGTCTTGCCTTCCTGCAATCTGTCCCCACAATGCAGACAGAGGGACCCTTCAAATTAAACATCACAGTGTATCCCTGCAGGCCTCAGAGCCCATCGTGAACTTCCTGAGCACTGCAGACTACCCGGACACTCCACCTGTACTGAGACTGTCCTTCTCATTCCCCACATCCTGCTGGGTGGGCGGCTGTCAGCTCTTAGCTATGTGTGCCCTACTGAAGTGTGGGTCCCCTCATCAGACATCACACATTGGGGGCAGCCTACTTCAACAGCTGGCCAATACATGGGCGAGGAAGACAAAGGTGTAATGGTCAGCCCCTCCCCTTCCTTCAGGACAGCTCTCCAGGGCCACCCCAGCTCCTGCACCCCTGATGGACTCTACAGTGATCACACTGCAGTCCCACCTTCTTCTGCCAAGCCCTGCCTCCCTCTTCCTCCTCCACAGGAGACAGCTCTAAGAGCTCAACTCAACACACAGAGGCAGAAAGTAGGAAAGGAACTCAGCCAGGCTCATAGATGAGCCCGTGGCTACACCAGATTCACAGGCACAGAGGGATCAGCAGAGTCAGTGTTTACAGGACGGTGGAAGATTGTGACCAAGAACAGACCCTGGGCCAGGCCAGCTTGCGTGGTGGGACTGAGCAGGGCAATCAGTCAGCTGCTCCACTCCCCGACTGGACATGGGGACCACTCGGCAATGATCACCATTACTGCTGTCCTCTGTAGACATTCCCATATAGCAGGTAGGGTCTTCAACACCTCTATGCACTTCCACATGACAGAGAGAGGGTGCAGGTATCATAGCAGGCCTGCCTGACAATGACCCCCGTCTCCCACTGCACAGTCAACATCAGTGGAAAATGTTGCATCTGCCTTTTTTGTAGATGGGCCTGTACCTGGGTGAAGCTGGCACACAGATCTTAGGCCTATGCAATGAGAACATTGAAAAACTGGCACAAAGTGGAAGCTACAGCTTCTGGCTATTGAAATGATCTTACACACACCTTGGCTCAATCTCTCACGTGCCATATGGGCAATGGGCAAGAGGAGCTGAGTTCCTAGTAGCTGTTGGCCTCCCAATGAGCCAAAGAGGCTTTGAGTGCTGGGCCTCCTGACTAGGCCCTTCTGTGAGTGAATCAATGTAGCATTATATCTCATTTGTGTCTCAGGAGTTGAATGCCAAGCTCAAACTCATAACTGCAGCTGTGGGGGAAACCACTGACCTGTTTTTTGGCTTAGTTGGTAGAGGAAACATTTGCGCAAATCAGCATTATCCCTGAAGGTCAGTTGCAGTAGAGACCCGGATTTCTTCAGTTTCTGCATGAGCCATAAGCCTAGGAAGACAAAAACAAAATAAAAATCAAAAACATAAAACAAAACAAAAACTAATTGGGATGGAATTTTGGTGAGATGAATGTTAAACTGTGAATTTTAGTTAACTTGAAAATAAGAGAGAAGTAGGCATACTAGCAAATAGTTGGGAAGTTAGAGGTAAATTTGTCCTCTCATGTACTGGTGGAAAGGACTTAAATCATCCTGCAAAAATGATAGGACAACAGCCTTCGGAGTAAGAAACTACCCACACTCTTCAATCCAGTCAATCTCCTTCCGAAAAAGAAGCCTAGGGTAATAATTTTCAATGCGAAAAGAATATAAGAATGATCCCTACAGATACATTTAGGATACAGTAAAGCTAAAATAAATGTCTCACTTCACAACTCATCTGTTGGCTGGGCATGGTGGCTCATGCCTGTAATCCCAGCACTTTGGCATGCCGAGGCGGGTGGATCACCTGAGGTCAGGAGTTCGAGACCAGCCTGGCTAAAATGGTGAAATCCCGACTCTATTAAAAAATTAGCCAGGCATGGTGGCAGGCACCTGTAATGCCAGCTACTTGGGAAGCTGAGGCAGAAGAATTGCTTGAACCTGGGAGGCAGAGGTTGCAGTGAGTCGAGATTGCGACATTGCATTCCAGCCTGGGTGACAAAAGCAAGACTCTCTCTCAAAAAAAAAAAAAAAAAAAAAAAACTCATGTGTTTAGCTAAGCTTAGGCAAACACTAACATTGATAAGTTTAAGGATTACGTAACCACAACAAGCAAATTAATCTGATAGAAACACAAGGAAATAAACAAGCTATGGTATGTACATATATTACACTGACTGCTACGTCAATGTGTGTGCGCAAAGATAAGTAGAATGAAATATATAAAATTACTCTGGATATGCTAGATTGGAGATATTATTGGTAAAGTCTGTCTTTTTAAAAAATATTTTATGATGTTGCAAGATTCCTTTATAACTGTGGGGGAAAAATGTAGTTTAACAAATTTGTTTCTGTCCAAAGAATGGCTTCGTTGGTTTGGGAGGAAAGACAGAGTGCAGAGGAAAGGACTTCCATTTGTTATGTGCCATTGTGTCGGATAACTCATGTTCACAAGTATGCCATAAAATAACTTAAAAGCAAACTAACTAAACTGACCAGGCCATGAGGAAACAACGTTAGTGTGGGAGAGGACAGGGGACAGTGGCAGAGGCCTGGAAGATTGCAGGGACAAGGAAGCTTATCAGGGGTGACCCTAATGCCACATAATGGGTTTGAACAATCAGGGACTACTGAGGTAGTTGTTAAGAACATGATTTAATAAATGATTTGTTATTACATATAAAACTCAATGCCCTCCTTGGGCTTCCATACACCAAACCATGTCACCTCCTCAGTAAAATCTCATGAGTAGTATCTACAAGGTCTACAGGGTAAGTCTAACATCTTCTGGAGTCAGTCGAGGTCCTTCTTTGTCTGACTCTTGCTGATATATTTAACCTCCCATAGATGTTAGTCAACCTTATTTCCTTCCCCTGTGTAATCTTCAACAATTCTATGATACACATATGCACATATGCACCTACACACCATATATATGTATACATACTTACATTGTGTACATGCTTGTACACATACATATATGTATACATACACATACACAAACACAGATACACACACACATAATCTCCATTTTACAAACAGGGAGACTGAGGAGCACAGAGATTAAATGTCTAGGCCACAGTCTCCCTCAAGTGTCCTGGTCAGGACTTAACCACAGGTTTGTCATGCAGGTGGCCTGATTCAGAGTCCCTGTTCTCTTCATCACAACATCGTGTCTTGTCAGTCTTTTCCAACCAGGACCCCAGAGACATTGCCTTTTTTTCACAGAAATTTGAAGGCAGAAATGATCCTGGAAAACATCTAGTGTCACCTCACTCAGCCCCCAGACACAAGGGCCACACCTCTAAGGCCAGGACTCCTCCCTCCATGCCATGCTTGGAAAAGACTGCACAGTCACAGGGTTCCAAGTGGAAGTACGTGTCCCCGGTTTCACGCCCCAGAGGCCCCAGATTAATTCTGAGGAATGACGAGTCCTAGAAGAATCTTACCTGTACTAACCAGGGTGCTGTTGTTGTACAGGGTTCCCAGGTGAGGCCCAGAGAGTGACAGGAACGTGTGGAGTTTGTTGAGGTAATACCGGAACCGGGGCCGTGTGAGGACCGATCGGATGATGATGTTGCCAAGAGAATGGCCAATGAAGCTGTGGAGAAACAGAAGGGGTACCCGTGAGTGTGACGGTGAATGCTGCTGCCGAAGAGTGCAGTGCTGGAAGCATCAACGGCCATTGTTCTCCACCTCCCACTGAATGTAGGGGAACTGGCAAAGAGAACAGGGACTGCCAACTCAACCTCATCAGGTTTCAAAACCCTGGCCATGAGAAGCCTGAGATGGGGTCTTTGTGAATGGGAGCTTTGGCCCAGTCAGGGGAGAAGTGTGGGCATTTCAGCCAGCTTCATGCTGCTAGAGCAGCCTGCTTTAATTCCACCTGGGGGAAGGGAAGGTCCTTCCTGAAATGCACCTCTGAGCATTGAAATCTCCTGGTCATTCACAGGATCAAGTCCCAAGTCCTTATCCTGCTTGGGAGGCCATTCATATACGGATGGCCTCACAATGCCATTCATCCTCTCCTTCACCCGCTGTGTATATATTGAACCACCTGCTCACAGCCCATGCTGTTAGACCCCCTCCTGCAGGCTCTGCTCCAGCCATACTGCTACTCACAGGCCCACGTGTTCAATGAATCATTACTCTCAAGTTAAATACTTATTTATTGAGAGCCTATTATATGAGAGGCTATACCTCCCCACCTCTACTCATGATGAACATAAAACCAGCCAAGAAAAGAAATCAGTGTCACCCTACGAAACTGCCTCACCTAGCTTTTCTTTTATTCTTTTTTTTTAAAATCTAACCTCTATAGGCTTCATTTGTGGAATAAAGAAGTAATATTTTGTATATGAAGACTAAATGGGATAATGTATATCAAGGGATTAGCACTATGTCTACATATTCAATTGCATGAAAAATGCAAGCTGCTTACTAGCACTGTCGTCACTGAAACGTTTGGTACAGTGTAAGAATAAAAGTAGTGCTGATTGAAACTCTCTCTTTGGGGTGGGCAACTCATTCTGCTTCTTCCTTTTTTTTTTTTTTTTTTTTTTTTTGAGATGGAGTCTCACTCTGTCGCCCAGGCTGGAGTGCAGTGGCGCAATCTCCGCTCACTGCAAGCTCTGCCTCCCAGGTTCACGCCATTCTCCTGCGTCAGCCTCCTGAGTAGCTGGGACTGCAGGTGCCCGCCACCACTCCCAGCTAATATTTTTGTGTTTTTAGTACAGATGGGGTTTCCCTGTGTTAGCCAGGATGGTCTCGATCTCCTGACCTCGTGATCCGCCCGCCTCAGCCTCCCAAAGTGCTGGGATTACAGGTGTGAGCCACCGCACCCGGCCTTTTTCAAACATCACCTCAGTGCTAGTTCCTCTTAATAGATAAGAAAACAGAGGTTTAGAGGTTTAGAAACCTTGCAAAAGATTATATATCTGGTACATGGCAAGAAACAAGATTCCAACTTGTGAGTGTTAGAACAAGAATTCAAACCTAGGAATTTTTGTTTTAAGTCCAAGACTCTTTCTACAGAACTACAAAATTTTTATTCTCCCTGACATAAACTATGGCAGAGATGAATGTGTACGCCAGACCTGGTACTTACTTCTGCTTTAAAAGTAATTTATTAAAAGTCACAAGTTAGCTTAGCTCAGTGGTATACAGAAGGCATCATATTGTTGCTTTTATACAGCAAACACTCAAAAATGTCCCCCCTCTTCCCCCAGCATTAACTACCTGTGGTTTCCTTTTACCTAATTCGGGATATGGAGAGGTTGTACAACTGAATGTGTTGAATGATTTCATCCAATAACCGATCCGTCATAGTATCAAAATCTGCAAATGTGTCCATCTGGAAGAAGAGAGAGGAACAGGTGTTGGGTATGGTTGTGGCGGGGGCTGAGCTTTGTGCACAGCCTGTGTTCTTCCACTAAACACTGTGGCGCCTACTGGGGGTGTGCCTACCTCTGATGTTACGGCTACAGGATAAGATATGACTTCAGGACAAAAGGCCCACAGACTGGGGCTCTAAGAAAGAAACATGGAGATGCTCAGGAACACTCAGCTGGGAGGGTGGCTGACACTGAAGTAGCAAGCTTGTGGTGCCGACTGCCACACCACGTGCCTGGCGTGTCAGCGTGACACTGGGATTGCTGCCCCTGCTTCACAGAGGAGGAAATAGACTCTGGGAGGGGAGGCCGCCTATTCACCTCACATGACCCAGGGTTCACACCAAGACAGGCCTGAATCCAAAGGCCCTGCCCTTTCTGTGGCATAGCCTTTAGAGTATGCAGTCAGCTTTGGGAAGGATCGTAAAGTCACCCACATCTTAGGATGGATGGTTGAAGGATCCAGGAGATCAAAGGAAGAGGAGGAATGCCACCCATGTCCTTGAATATTTGAAGGGCAGCAACAAGGAAGATATATTAGATTGGTTTCTATAACCTCAAGGACTACCTTTTAGAAACATGAATTAGAGTCAAAGAGAAATAGATTTGGGGCCAATATCCAAAAATGTTTGAAAAGTTCCTCATGTGTGGAGCTGTCTATAACACCATGGGCTGCCAAGAGCTAGGAAAAGTGAATAGGATATCTCACAAATGTCTATCCTGTGAAGAAAGGAGTACGTGTTGGGGGATAGGAGTGGTGAAGAGAGACCTTTACGAGTCTCTGTCACCTGCCATCCAATGAGCTTTGAGGCGCAAGAGAATAAAGCATACTGCTAAGACTTCCTGGAACAAGAAAGAACCATAAGCTCTTCTGCTTACGGGATCTGTGCCCTGGACCTGTTGCTTCCCATCTAAACCTCAGTCTCCTTATTTATTACAGGGGGATAGTGTCGCCACCTCCTTAGTGCCATGTTAAAAATTAGGTAAAATAGGCCAGGCACAGTGGCCCATGCCTGTAAACACAGCACTTTGGGAGGCCAAAGCAGGCAGATCACGAAGTCAGGAGACCAAGATCATCCTGGCTAACATGGTGAAGCCCCATCTCTACTAAAACTACAAAAAATTAGCCGGGCGTGATGGCACGCACCTGTAGTTCAGGAGGCTGAGGCAGGAGAATCGCCTGAACCCAGGAGGTGGAGGTCGCAGTGAGCTGAGATCGCACCATTGCACTCCAGCCTGGGTGACAGAGCGAGACTCCATTTCAAAAACAAACAAACAAAAATAGGTAAAATATACCTAAGAGAGATGCTGCTTTTTTTTCTCTAACTTTTCAGAGCCTATTTCCTCATCTATAAAATGTTAATTCAACATATACATTATTTAAACAAGTGGCTATAATTATGAGGCCTGAGTTGACCATGATGAGCTATGCTTTGGAAATCACAGTAGGTTTAAAAAGTAATATCAGGAACTCCCCAGCCAAGGCGTTTAAATCTATATTAACATATACTGCAAGTGGACCTGCTGATGAGACAACTTTCAAAAAGTAACAACAATGAGTGCATAATCAGTACTGAGTGGCCAACTCCTGCAATTAAGTGAATTGTGTAAAGGTCCAGCTCTAAAGACCTGAGGTTTCCAGGTTGAACCCAGCAGCCATGAAGCCGCATCAGAGAGTTGCTGGATGTGCACACCCGGAAGGATTACTTCCTCACCAGATCTCTCTTGCTAACAGTTCTTATCTTCCCTGAAAAGAAAACCTCACTAGCACAAATCACAAACACAAAGTGAGCAAGTGCTGCTCACTCACTTCCCTGCTCCCTCCTCTGACTGGCCTGGTTATCCTATTTTATTTTATTTTAGTTTAGTTTAGTTTAGTTTAGTTTTATTTTATTTTTTGAGACAGGGTCTTGCTCTTTCACCCAGGCTGGAGTGCAGTGGTGCAATCACAGTTCACTGCAACCTTGACCTCCTTGGGCTCATGTGATCCTCCCACCTCAGCCTCCCAAGTAGCTGGGAATACAGGCACACACCATCACACCAAGCTAATTTTTGTATTTTTTGGAGAGAAAGGGTCTCACTTTGTTGCCCAGGCTGTTTTTGAACTCCTAGGCTCAAGCGATCTGACTGCTTTGGCTTCCCAAAATGCTGGGATTATAGGTGCGAGCCACCGCGCCTAGCCATCCTCTCTTAATACTGCATCAGATTTGTTCACGTATTAAAGTTGGGTGCACACAGGAATTACCTTCCTGGAGATCATATATAGTATCCTCCTCTCCAGGACAGCCTGACATGGACCCTGCCTAACTCCCAGAAGCTGTGTTCCCTGTCCTGTGAGGAGATGGTGGTATCAATGTGTGATAGAACTGCCATGAAGATAAAATGGGGAAACAGGTACGGAGTACTCAGATGCTCCAAAAAGTCATTCTCTTCTCTCTCCGTCAACATCTATACCTCTGTGTACTGCATGGTGCACAACTTTGTATACAGCAGGTGCCCGAGTAAAGGCAGCAGAACTGAGCGCCAACAGTTAGGAAGGGAGTCATTACCCAAATAATTGATGCTCTCACTTACCACCCACCCTAATGCCCTGTGAGGGCAAAGGCTCCCGTCAACTGATACACATGTTCTCATTTCTTACCGTTTCCTCTCCCTCCCGAAATAAAACAGTCTCTTCTTTCCAACCCATCCAAATGCCTGGCCAGCATCTCTTTTCAAGGTCTCCTCCTATCTGTGTGTGTCCATAAATTATCATGGTGCATTTAGGAGGCTCATATAAGCATGCATCCAGGGTTCTTCCAGTTCTGATATTTGTATCATCATACCTGATTCTTTTCAGACATTAGGAAGTCCAGTTTTCCTCCAGGGAGCCCCAGTTCTATGAAAGTCTTTACCAGCCGGAGGTCTGCACTGTTCCCTAAAAATGACAGATAACCCCCACCCCAGTCCCGTAGTTAGTCATATAAAAGGTTGACACACGAGGAATTTCTTTCTCTCTCCCTCTTTCCCCATTTCTACTGGGTTTTGTCACTTTTGGTTAAGTAGATAATATAAACAACTAAAACAGCTAGAAACCCCGGCTCTCCTGTTACCCCTCGGCCCCCCACACTCAGAGTCTGGTTCTTTCTAGCGGTCCCACCTCGATAGAGTTATCCCTGATCTGTGAGCATGTGGCTTGTGAACACTCTGCATACAGGAACAGTGGGAGATACACCGCCTCCCCTTCTGCCACAGCAAATTCCATTTTGCAAGCAGTTCTTTCGAATGGCTGATGGGGCACAATGCGACTCCTACGAGCCCCATCTTCAGTTACTTACTTAAAAGGAAGACTATCTAGTGCTGCCTTTTCTAGGTAATCTGCAAGCCTCCCTACCTCCCAACTGGCCAATCATGGCACAGTTATCTAAATAGAGTAGGACTGTCTCTTGGGAACAAGAGACACGGCAGAGCAAGCTCTACGGAGGCACAGCAGTGGCCATCGGGGCAGAGGAATGAAAGGTTAAGAATGCAAGGTTATCAAGGCACAAAGAACACAGGAAATGCATTCCCAAAATAAAAGTCATGTGAAAAAAAAATGGATTTACTACGACAGAATAAGGTTTATATGAAGTATAGTGAGGCATAAATTTAATGCTGGCCGTAGGGGTTCAATTGTGTCTTAATAAATTTTTGTCCTATTTCTTAAAAGTTCCCTGTACAGTTGGAAGTTAGAAGCTGGGTATTTGGATATATAAATTACCTACTTTGTCATGTAAATATACCCCACAGGTCATAGTTCCAAAATAGTTTGTTAACTGTGAGTGACAAATATCATTCTTTATGAAACTACCGAATGATTCAAAGGAGGGTGAAAGTGCCACATGGAATTGGGGGAAGTCCAGGTGTTTGGGGTTATCTCTAATGCTTAAGGATGACTCAGATATGCCCATACGCCCCCTATGTTGGTGGCCTGTCAGCCATGTACATGCCCAAACTTGTAGAGTCACAGTCATAAAATGGTCATTTTTTTAAAGGAAATCTGTGCATTTTGTGTTATGAGGTTAATTATTATTCATTCCCTCTTTCATTTTTGTCAGTAAAATTAGGCTCTTTGGTCCCACTGTTTCTATTGTTTAAAGTTCCCTAATGATATGCCAGGGCCTGCCTTAGGAAAAAAAAAAAGCTGCAAGTGTTTATATTCAGCATTAAGTGTTAAGTAATGGGTAGAAATGGCCCCCTCTCCTTCAGCTACTGAGGGAAAGAGAACTTTCTGCAACTTAAAATTTTCTCAGAAAATATGATTTAATAAGGTGTTATTAATAAACTGAGAACATTTATAAGAATATGAATCTTGAGGTTTTTGTACAACATGAAGAGTTGTGTAAATATTCATAACTGTTTTCAACGTACTCCGCTCTCTGTTAATACAAATAAGCCCTTGGAAATTGAATTTGAACAAGTGGATCCTGAAAATTCTGCAGAGTTTAGACATATGCACCTTGAACTAGAGAAGTCATCTTCCAAAGCACCCTATGCTTGGTATCGGTTGTGGTTTTCATGACTTGTTGCCCAGTTGATAATGTGATCTATGGCTCCGTTTTCTGACAGTACAAAAGGGGCGAAGCCGCTCTATCTTTATAACATTCCTCATCTTTCACATGCATGATGGGAAAAAAAAATTGCCTATAACCTGATCAGATTTCTTATTTTAACAAAGTTATTGAGAGTCTTATCTGATTTTACTTTAGTGTCATATACATGAGAGGAACAGACTGGTCATGCATGACATTGAGCTGATGAGTGAAAAAGTTTTTTTTGTTCCTGCAAATCCCAGAACCTAGCAAAGTCCCTGGTATACAAAAGGTATCCTATAAGTGGGAGGTAAATAAACATAGGTAGCAAGATAGTCTGGGCCACTAACCTGAGCTCCTGAAAATGAATACATTTATTCATTCTTCTCCATTTCTTCCTTTATTCAGACCATTGTATTGACTCATGAATTCCATGAATTCATGGATTCAAATTACTGTATTCATGCACTTCATTAACATATTCATTCCCATAATACATTAATTTCATTAATTCATTCACTCCATTCCTTCTTTGACACTCATTGTATTAATCATTTATTCCATTTATTTATGTATTGATTTATTCCATTCAGTCCTTCACTACATTTATTCATTCATTCATGTATTTTATTTACTTAACAGATTTTTTGTGACAGAGAGATATTTTCTTTAAGAGCAAGCCATACCATTTCCTCAGATTCATCATAATTCCTGTCATTCCACAGTTGCTAATTGAACATTCTGTTGAACGAATACCTCATCTAAATTAATACATAAATATTATAAGTTGTATATATGACAGAATTTGGGAAGAAAACTTGCTTTAGAACTCACCATCCAGGCCATGGACACAGACAACCAGGTGAATTCCATCTTCCAAATTTTCTTCCTCTTCCTCTGGTGGGAAATATGGTATATCAGAAGCTAGTACAGTTAAGTCACTGTACAGAAATCCTTCAATCTTCAGTTCTTTTTTAAATTTTTCTTTGGCCTGATAAAAACTGGAGAATACACTAATTAATCACAAGCCAAGCTGTGTACTTCATGTTGAACAGGAAATGAGCTGGGCTGGTATGTAGAAGGGCTGAGCACCCACAAGCAAAGTGCCTGCTGAGTGGCAAAGCTGACTTGAGCCCCCAGGGAACATGCTAGTGAGTGAAGCTTTGTTCTGAACAAGGAGGCAGGAAAGCACTCTATAAAAACCAAACACCACATGTTCTCACTCATAGGTGGGAATTGAACAATGAGAACACTTGGACACAGGAAGGGGAACATCACACACCGGGGACTGTTGTGGGGTGGGGGGAGTGGGGAGGGATAGCATTAGGAGATATACCTAACGTAAATGACGAGTTAATGGGTGCAGCACACCAACATGGCACATGTATACATATGTAACAAACCTGCATGTTGTGCACATGTACCCTAGAACTTAAAGTATAATAATAAAAAATAAATAAATAAATAAATAAATAAATAAAATTAAAAAAAGAGAAAACCAAAAACAAAAAAAACCCGAAGCTTCTATGGGTTTTGGTTCTGCAGATGCTTATGTGATTCCTGCATTGAACAGGAGACAGAGTGACAGGACATCAAAGATTCTACCCAGCTCCAAGGCCCCATGCAATCTTTAAAATGTGAAAGCTTCTTGACTTGATTGACACCCAGGCCCACCATGGCTTGGCCTTCCCCTGCTTCTCTAGCATCACTCCTCACCACTCCCAGCCTCCACAAATAACACATTTCTTATAATTCTCTGCATGAACTACATGACTTGGCTTTACTTCCATGCCTTGGTGCCTGAGGGCCTGTGTGCCTGAAATGCCTTTCTCACTTAGCTATGATGCTCTTTGTCTGGTTACCTGGCAAGATGATGGTTAAGGGACTGGACTCTGGAGTCAGACTGCCAAGGTCAGAATCTCAAATTTGACACTCACTATTTCTTGTTATTATCTGTTATTAGCCTCATCATCATCATCATCATCATCATCACCATCATTGTCTCTTATATTTTCTTCTCAGAGTAGATGCCATCTTCTCTAGGAAGCTTTGCCTGGCTGCTATCCCTATTCACACCCATTTCCCCAAGCCAAATTAGGTGCTTTTCCTTTTGGCTCCGCCACGCACACATGAAACATCATATTTACCCAGTCACTGCCCTCATATACTTCTCTCATGTGTCTGTCTCTCCGTTAGACTGCAGGTACAATAAAAGCAAGGGAAACCCTGACCAGGCAGGCACTGGACAGCATCTACTATGTCTGCTGTGTACTCATGGAATTAATGACAAGTACCATATGATACGTAGTTAACATTCTTTATAAAACAAAAATCCAATGTTTACCTGCCTGTGGCAATTTCTTTTGGAGATACCGTTAATATGTAACTCTTTAGCATTTTGCAAAAGGGTAAAGAAGATGGGATGTTTTGACAAAATGATTCTATTATATACATAATCAGATATATAGTTTATAGATGGGAGAGCAATATGAATACAAACCCAATACAAGGATGAGGAAATGAATTCTGGCATTACAAAGGTAAACTTAGAAGCCCCACAATGTTAAAGGGTGCTTGGGAGTCAAATCTGATGAAGAATTGTATTCCCCAAAGGCTCTCAAAGAACTCCCCTTTCAAAACATGAAAAGGTAGAGGTACAATGATATTCATGAGAGAGTTATAATATTTGTAATAAAAATTGAACAAAATTGGCGGGGTACTGTGGCTCATGCCTGTAATCCCAGCACTTTGGGAGGCCCAGGTGGGTAGATCACGAGGTCAAGAGATCGAGACCATCCTAGCCAACATGGTGAAACCCCGTCTCTACTAAAAGTACAAAAATTAGCTGGGTGTGGTGGTGGGTGCCTGTAGTCCCAGCTACTTGGGAGGCTGAGGCAGGAGAATCACTTGAACCCAGCAGGCGGAGGCTGCAGTGAGCAGAGATTGCGTCACTGCACTCCAGCCTGGCGACAGAGTGAGACTCTGTCTCAAAAAATAAATAAATAAATAAATAGTTGAACAAAATTTAAAGGTTCATTTGTAAAGAATTTGGTTAATAAGTCATGGTATATTCATGCAATAGAATATTGTGTAATCATTACAATGATGATGCAAACAGATTTATAAACATAGAAAGATATTTCTAATATATTATTAAATTAAACATTTACAATTGCCATTTGTACAGAATGGTCTCATTTTTGTATAAAAAGCATAAATCAAAATAGATTCACATAGAAGAAATGCAGAAGAATATACACAGTGGTTACATTTGAAGGTAGACTTATTGACCATTTTTACTTCCTTTCAGTATTCTGCATTTTAAATTCCCATGATATGAATTAAATATATATGATATATTATCTATAATATGGTATATTACCTTATTTAAATCAGAAAATCACAGATATCTAAATTTTGAAACAGTATGCATGAAATGGAGAAATATGTGGAAAAATCTAAAAGACTGTTGTGGGAAAGGTAAGCCCATCAGCCAGCTTACCTAAACATCCTCTCACTGACTTCCTCATCCAACGTGCTGGAATGGGTAGAAACAACTCCAAAGGATCCCAAAGGCTGATGGGTGATGGGAAACAGGGTCTGTTTGGAAGAGAATCCAGCCCTGGCAGGGGTCTCCTTGGGCACAGATGAGAAAGGGAGACAGGTGGCAGTGCAAGACACAGATAAGTTCACAACCTCCACAGCCTTCAGGCTGTCCAGAGTAAAGGTCTCTGCAGAAGTCAGATGGGACCCCATGATGGAAGTGCCTGCCTTCAGCTCTTGGTTTTTCAAAACCTGGGAATGAACGGAATGGGTCACAGTGGGGCACACAGTGCCTGCTTTATGTTTAGCCTCCGGGAAGGCATTCACTCCTCTATTAAATGCTGTGTCATCCGTAATGCAAGGTGAACCGCTTTGGCTTTGCTGGCCTGTTGAGTTCATGCTGATGGCGTCAGCAGCTGACGTACAGCTCAATTCAGGCACCTGATGTTGAGAGAGACCCTCAACCTCTGAGATGCCACTGTTGGAAAGAGCTTGCTGACCCACATTCAAGTCTTTAGGCATGCCCTTTGGGGTTTCCTCAAGTGCTCTATGAAGAGATCTGGTCCTGGGGTTTTCAAGTGCTACGACACGTGGTATTTTTAAATTAAGACCTTTGGTTTCAACACCTGGAGTGTTCTCAGTCCTGCCATCAGGAAGAGAGTGTCCTTGAGCATCAAACTGCTTCCCTTTCCCTTTGGGGATGTCTATGTATCCGGGGCCCTGCTGGTTGTCAGCATCTAAAACTATCTCCACCGGGGGATGGTCTGCTCCAGCATCTGTTCCAGAGTCACCACAAAGTTGAGAGCAAGATCCTGGGGAACCTTGGCTCTTGCTGTGCATATCTGAAGGTTCAGCAAAACCTCCATCTTGCTGCTTGGTGTCTGCATCTTCAGCAGCCTCCTCTGGGCTACTGATGTGGGGAGCAGATACAGACTTGGTTAACTTAGTGAGTGCCACCTCCCGCTCATCCTCCTCAAAAGGTAAAGAGCTAATGGAGGTGAGAGAAGCCTGGATGCCGCTTGGCAAACTTGTGTTACTTTCTGTGTGTCCACCCTCTAGGGAGTTCCGGTGGAGGGCATGTCTTCGAACAAACGGGTGCAAGACTTCCCGATCACTGGGCAACTCCAGAGCCCTGCTTCGGGCCTCTGACCAGGCGACGGAGCTTGGCTCACTCTCAATGCCTGAATCAGATATGACGGATGAAGATCTCTTGATGACCCCGGATAGCACTGAGAGTTCCTCCTGCTCTTCTGTGTGAGAGTCCTTTAGGGAAGACCTAATATCTAAGGGCTCCCTCAGGGTAGAACTTAGTGGATCGCAGGGCTCAGAGGGGGTGAGTTTCAAGCTTAGCAGCACCATCTTCCCCTCTTGATCTATTCCCTTTCCTAGAGTACTTAATTCATGGAGAGTTGTTTTGTCTGAAGAGATGGCATTTTGGTGGCTTCCACCTACTACCACTTTGCTTAGCCCAGTCCTGTCTAATCCATACTTATCTCTAGAGCTCCTACTCTCATGCTGAGCATTGAAGGCCACCAGGGGTTCAGCTCTGGAGGGGTTCTTATTGCTAGATTTTACGTCAATGTAGGTCAGCACTGGGGCCTGTCCATCCTCTGGACCTGGACTCCTTCTAGAAGTATCCACATCTGCCACTGGATATGTCCCAGCATCAGATGTTTGGCCAGTCCAACATTCATCTTCAGGCACACCTGCTTTGTTTTGAAATTCACCAATTGATATATACACCTGAGATTCAGAGCACATGTCCATATGATTTTGTGTGGCCACATTCTCAGCCGGCTCTGGACACCTTATAACTTCTTCATCAGAATCCACTTGGGATGGTTTTATGGTAGACAAGACAAGGTCTTCCCTAAAAGATAAATTGCTATTTACCATACAGTTATCTTCTTTGTCTTTCAGATTCATTATTGTAGGACTTGTCACTGGAACATCAAAATTAGGATAAACACTCAAGTTATGCCCTACAAAAAAAAAAAAGAAAGAAAATTATATTATAGTGTAAGAATCTGTGTTTACAAGTTATCCAAATGTCTAACTGTATAATAAAGAATTTAGCTTTGAGGACTCGGTTCGAAGATGGGAGAATAGGAAGAGCTCCAGTCTACAGCTCCCAGTGTGAGCAATGCAGAAGACAGGTGATTTCTGCATTTCCAACTGAGGTACCGGGTCCATCTCATTGGGACTTGTTGGACAGTGAGTGCAGCCCACGGAGTGTGAGACAAAACAGGGTGGGGCATCACCTCACCCAGGAAGTGAAAGGGGTCGGGGCATTCCCTTTCCTAGCCAAGGGAAGCCATGATAGATGGCACCTGGAAAATCAGGACACTCCCACCCTAATACTGCACTTTTCCAACTGTCTTAGCAAATGGCACACCAGGAGATTATATCCCGCACATGGCTTGGAGGGTCCTACACCCATGAAGCCTAGCTCACTGCTAGCACAGCAGTCTGAGATCGAACTGCAAGGCAGCAGCGAGGCTGGTGGAAGGGTGCCCGCCATTGCTGAGGCTTGAGTAGGTAAACAAAGTGGCCAGGAAGCTCAAACTGGGTGGAGCCCACCACAGCTTAAGGAGGCCTGCCTGCCTCTGTAGACTCCACCTCTCGGGGCAGGGCATAGCTGAACAAAAGGCAGCAGAAACTTCTGCAGACTTAAACTTCCCTGTCTGACAGCTTTGAAGAGAGTAGTGGTTCTCCCAGCACGGAGTTTGAAATCTGAGAACGGACAGACTGCCTCCTCAACTGGGTCCCTGACCCCTGAGTAGCCTAACTAGCAGACACCTCCCAGTAGGGGCTGACTGACACCTCATACAGCTGGGTGCCCCTCTGAGACGAAGCTTCCAGTGGAAGGATCAGGCAGCAACATTTGCCGTTCTGTAATATTTGCTGTTCTGCAGCCTCCACTGGTGATACCCAGGCAAACAGGATCTGGAGTGGACCTCCAGCAAACTCCAACAGACCTGCAGCTGAGGGTCCTGACTGTTAGAAGTAAAACTAACAAACAGAAAGGACATCCACACCAAAACCCCATCTGTACGTCACCATCATCAAAGACCAAAGGTAGATAAAACCACAAAGATGGGGAGAAACCAGAGCAGAAAAGCTGAAAATTCTAAAAATCAGAGTGCCTCTTCTCCTCCAAAGGAACGCAGCTCTTCACAAGCAACAGAACAAAGCTGGATGGAGAATGACTTTGAGGAGTTGACGGAAGTACGCTTCAGATGATCGGTAATAACAAACTTCTCCAGGCCAAAGGAGGATGTTCAAACCCACCACAAAGAAGGTAAAAACCATGAAAAAAGATTAGACAAATGGCTAACTAGAATAAACAGCATAGAGAAGACCTTAAATGACCTGATGGAGCTGAAAACCATGGCATGACAACTACATGACACATGCACAAGCTTGAGTAGCCAATTCAATCAAGTGGAAGAAAGGGTATCAGTGATTGAAGATCAAATGAATGAAATGAAGTGAAAAGACAAGTTTAGAGAAAAAAAGAGTAAAAAGAAATGAACAAAGCCTCCAAGAAATATGGGACTATGTGAAAAGACCAAATATGCATCTAATTGGTGTACCTGAAAGTGACGGGGAGAATGGAACCAAGCTGGAAAACACTCTTCAGGATATTATTCAGGAGAACTTCCCCAACCTAACAAGGCAGGCCAACATTCAAATTCAGGAAATACAGAGAACTCCACAAAGATATTCCTTGAGAAGAGCAACTCCAAGACACATAATTATCAGATTCACCAAAGTTGAAATGAAGGAAAAAATGTTAAGGGCAGCCAGAGAGAAAGGTTGGGTTACCCACAAAGGGAAGCCCATCAGACTAACAGTGGATCTCTCAGCAGCAACTCTACAAGCCAGAAGAGAGTGGGGACCAATATTCAACATTCTTAAAGAAAAGAATTTTCAACCCAGAATTTCATATCCAGCCAAACTAAGCTTCATAAGTGAAGGAGAAATAAAATCCTTTACAGACAAGCAAATGCTGAGAGATTTTGTGACCACCAGGCCTGCCTTACAAGAGCTCCTGAAGGAAGCACTAAACATGGAAAGGAACAACCAGTACCAGCCACTGCAAACACATGCCAAATTGTAAAGACCATCGATGCTGGGAAGAAGCTGCATCAACTAACGAGCAAAATAACCAGCTAACATCATAATGACAGGATCAAATTCACACATAACAATATTAAACTTAAATGTAAATGGGTTAAATGCTCCAATTAAAAGACACAGACTGGCAAATTGGATAAAGAGTCAAGACCCATCAGTGTGCTGTATTCAGGAGACCCATCTCATGTGCAGAGACACACATAGGCTCAAAATAAAGGGATGGAGGAAGATCTACCAAGCAAATGGAAAACAAAAAAAACCAGGGGTTGCAATCCTAGTCTCTGATAAAACAGGCTTTAAACCAACAAAGATCAAAAAAGACAAAGAAAGCCATTACATAATGGTAAAGGGATCAATTCAACAAGAAGATCTAACTGTCCTAAATATATATGCACCCAATACAGGAGCACCCAGATTCATAAAGAAAGTCCTTAGAGACCTACAAAGAGACTTAGGCTCCCACACAATAATAGTGGGAGATTTTAACACCCCACTGTCAATATTAGACAGATCAACGAGACAAAAAGTTAACAAGGATATCCAGAACTTGAACTCGGCTCTGCACCAAGCAGACCTAATAGACATCTACAGAACTCTCCACCCCAAATCAACAGAATATACATTCTTCTCAGCACTACATCACACTTATTCCAAAATTGACCACATAGATGGAAGTAAAGCACTCCTCAGCAAATGTAAAAGAACAGAAATTATAACAAACTGTTTCCCAGACCATAGTGCAATCAAATTAGAACTCAGGATTAAGAAACTCACTCAAAACCGCTCAACTACATGGAAACTGAACAACCTGCTCCTAAATGACTACTGGGTACATAATGAAATGAAGGCAGAAATAAAGATGTTCTTTGAAACCCACGAGAACAAAGACACAACATACCAGAATCTCTGGGACACATTTAAGCAGTGTGTAGAGGGAAATTTATAGCACTAAATGCCCACAAGAGAAAGCAGGAAAGATCTAAAATAATCACCCTAACATCACACTTAAAAGAACTAGAGAAGCAAGAGCAAACACATTCAAAAGCTAGCAGAAGGCAAGAAATAACTAAGATCAGAGCAGAACTGAAGGAGATAGAGACACAAAAAACCCTTCAAAAAAATCAATGAATCCAGGAGCTGTTTTTTTGAAAAGATCAACAAAATTGATAGACCTCTAGGAAGACTAATAAAGAAGAAAAGAGAGAAGAATCAAATAGATGCAATAAAAAATGATAAAGGGGATATCACCACCGATCCCACAGAAATACAAACTACCATCAGAGCATACTAAAAACACCTCTACGCAAATAAACTAGAAAATCTAGAAGAAATGGATAAATTCCTGGACACATACACCCTCCCAAGACTAAACCAGGAAGAAGTTGAATCTCTGAATAGAGCAATAATAGGCTCTGAAATTGAGGCAGTGATTAACAGCCTACCAACCAAAAAAAGTCCAGGACCAGACGGATTCACAGCCAAATTCCACCAGAGGTACAAGGAGGAGCTGGTAACATTCCTTCTGAAATGATTCCAATCAATAGAAAAAGAAGGAATCCTCCCTAACTCATTTTATGAGGCCAGCATCATCCTGATATCAAAGCCTGGGAGAGACACATTGAAAAAAGAGAATTATAGACCAATATTCCTGATAAACATTGATGCAAAAATCCTCAATAAAATACTGGCAAACCAAATCCAGCAGCACATCAAAAAGCTTATCCACCATGATCAAGTTGGCTTCATCCCTGGGATACAAGGCTGGTTCAACATATGCAAATCAATAAACGTAATTCATCATATAAACAGAACCAAAGACAAAAACCACATGATTATCTCAATAGATGCAGAAAAGGCCTTTGACAAAATTCAACAGCACTTCATGCTAAAAACTCTCAATAAACTAGGTATTGATGGGATGTATCTCAAAATAATAAGAGCTATTTATGACAAACCCACAGCCAATATCATACTGAATGGGCAAAAACTGGAAGCATTCCCTTTGAAAACTGGCATAAGACAGGGATGCCTTCTCTCACCACTCCTATTCAACATGGTGTTGGAAGTTCTGGCCAAGGCAATCAGGCAGGAGAAATAAATAAAGGGTATTCAATTAGGAAAAGAGGAAGTCAAATTGTCTCTGTTTGCAGATGACATGATTGTATATTTAGAAAACCCCATCATCTCAGCCCAAAATCTCCTGAAGCTGATAAGCACCTTCAGCAAAGTCTCAGCATACAAAATCAATGTGCAAAAATCACAAACATTCCTACACACCAATAACAGACAAACAGAGAGCCAAATCATGAGTGAACTCCCATTCACAATTGCTTCAAAGAGAATAAAATACCTAGGAATCCAACTTACAAGGGACATGTAGGATCTCTTCAAGGAGAAACTACAAACCACTGCTCAATGAAATAAAAGAAGACATAAACAAATGGAAGAACATTCCATGCTCATGGATAGGAAGAATCAATATTGTGAAAATGGCCATACTGCCCAAGGTAATTTATAGATTCAATGCCACCCTCATCAAGCTACCAATGACTTTCTTCACAGAATTGGAAAAAACTACTTTAAAGTTCATAGGGAACCAAAACGGAGCCTGCATTGCCAAGACAATCCTAAGCCAAAAGAACAAAGCTGGAGGCATCACACTACCTGACTTCAAGCTATACTACAAGGCTACAGTAACCAAAACAGCAAGGTACTGGTACCAAAACAGAGATATAGACCAATGGAACAGAACAGAACCCTCAGAAATAATACCACACATCTGCAACCATCTGATCTTTGACAAACATGACAAAAACAAGAAATGGGTAAAGGATTCCCTATTTAATAAATGGTGCTGGGAAAACTGGCTAGCCATATGAATAAAAGCTGAAACTGGATCCCTTCCTTACACCTTATACAAAAATTAATTTGAGATGGATTACAGACTTAAATGTTAGACCTAAAACCCTAAAAACCCTAGAAGAAAACCTAGGCAATACCATTCAGGACATAGACATGTGCAAGGACTTCATGACTAAAACACCAAAAGCAATGGCAACAAAAGCCAAAATTGACAAATTAAACTAAAGAGCTTCTGCACAGCAAAAGAAACTACCATCAGAGTGAACAGGCAACCTACAGAATGGGAGAAAATTTTTACAATCTACCCTTCTGACAAAGGGCTAAGATCAAGAATCTACAAAGAATTTAAACAAATTTACAAGAAAAAATCAAACAACCCCATCAAAAAGTGGGCAAAGTGTATGAACAGACACTTCTCAAAAGAAGACATTTATGCAGCCAACAGACACATGAAAAAATGTTCATCATCACTCAAAACCATGATGAGATACCATCTCACACCAGTTAGAATGGTGATCATTAAAACGTCAGGAAACAACAGGTGCTGGAGAGGATGTAGAGAAATAGGAACAGTTTTACACTGTTGGTAGGACTGTAAACTAGCTCAACCATTGTGAAAGACAGTGTGGCGATTCCTCAAGGATCTAGAACTAGAAATACCATTTGACCCAGCCAAACCATTACTGGATATATACCCAAAGGATTATAAATCATGCTGCTATAAAGACACATGCACACATATGTTTATTGCGGCACTATTCACAATAGCAAAGACTTGGAACCAACCCAAATGTCCATCAATGATAGACTGGATTAAGAAAATGTGGCACATATACACCATGGAATACTATGCATCCATAAAAAAGGATGAGTTCATGTCCTTTGTAGGGACATGGATGAAGCTGGAAACCATCATTCTGAGCAAACTATCGCAAGGACAGAAAACCAAACACCACATGTTCTCACTCATAGGTAGGAATTGAACAATGAGAACACTTGGACACAGGGTGGGGAGCATCACACACCAGGGCCTGTCGTGGGGTGGGGGAAGGGGGGAGGGATAGCATTAGGCAATATATACCTAATGTAAATGATGAGTTAATGGGTGCAGCACACCAGCATGGCACATGTATACATATGTAACAAACCTGCACATTGTGCACTTGTACCCTAGAAGTTAAAGTATAATTTAAAAAAAAAGAATTTGGCTTTCTTTCATTCCTAATTCCTAAGAGATACTCTCTGGATTCTTAGAATTTCTCAAATGATAAAGAGTGTCTTTGGTATTTATGGGGTCTTGATAATTTATGCTAACCAGGGACTCATGGTGCATGCTTAAACACTATATGCTAATAAGTTAGTTCAGGATAGAGGTTGGCCATGCTGGAAAGACCAATCATGTGACTAGAGAGTTAAGACATTCAGTCAAGTAATACTAGCCTGATTTCTGGGAAAGAGTGGCCTGGAGATTGATTTTGGTCACAATTAACCCCCGATAAACACTCTGAATTCTGAGGCTTAGATGAGTGTCTCTGGTGATGACGCAGACTGGTGTGCCCGGGGGGTGGTAAGTCCTGAGGGCACAGAAGGTTTATGTCTGAGACTCCTCAGACCTCATCCTATGGATCTCCTTTTTGACTGGATGTTACTTGTATAATTAAAAATGCAATCAAATGTATGACGCTTTCCTGAGTTCTGGGAGTCATTCTAACAAATTATTGAACCTGAAGGCTTATGGAAACCCACAATTTATAGCCAGTTGTTCAGTATATGGGTGGCCTGGGAACCCCTGAGCTGGTGTCTGGTTTTATTTATTTATTTGTTTATTTATTTATTTATTTATTTATTTATTTATTTATTTTTTCTTTTGAGATGGAGTCTCGCTCTGTGGCACAGGCTGGAGTGCAGTGTCTCCATCTTGGCTCACTGCAACCCCCACCTCCCAGGTTCAAGTGTTTCTCCTGTCTCAGCCTCCCAAGTAGCTGGGATTACAGGCACATGCCACCATGCCCAGCTAATTTTTTTTTTTTTTTTTTGTATTTTAGTGGAGATGGGGTTTCACCATGTTGCCCAGGCTGGTCTCGAACTCCTGAGCTCAGGAAATCCACCCGCCTCGGCCTCCCAAAGTGCTAGGATTATAGGTGTGAGCCACCACACCTAGCCTGGTGTCTGATATTTAAAGGTCAAGTTCATCAAGGATTGTGCCCTTAGATGGTGAAGTTTGATCTCTGGGTAGTTAGTGTCAGAACTGCACTGCACAAACAAAAAGCTGTCAAAACCTGTCATCCTTTAAGTTTTAACTTATCAAAGTATGTGTAATAATCCCCATTTGTAAATATCAAAGTATTTCTCCATCTTATGCACAATACTTACAGAGTAAAAGACAGCTTTAGAGCCAGAAAAGCCTGATTTTCAATTCTGACATTGCCATTTACCAGCGATGAGACCTTGGACAACTATGGAACTTAGATAAACTATTATCCTATTAGAGGTCACTTTGCTCAACTCTACAATGGGAAGATTCAAAATAAACTTCATGCTCTACAGTCATAAATCAAAGTAGAGTTATGATACAAGATGATGTTACACCTGGGGAAGACAGATTTCTACTTTCTCAGAAAAATACTGCCAAGCTTGAATTCTATTCAGAGAAACTCTCCTTTGTGGCACTCAGACCACAGGAAAGCTCTCAGAACCATTGTGATCTTCATAATCAGATGGTGGGGAGCCAAAGATGATCTTTTCCTATTTTTATTTAGGTAAGCCATTATCTCTCTCAATCTCTTCTCAATCTCTTATCTCTTCTTTCCTTTCTTCTCTCTCCCTCTTTCTCTTTCTCTCTGCCTCCCTCCCTTCTAAGAATTCGTAACTGGACAAAAACAATAACCTCTCATGTCTGTCTGTATCATGGCTGTCATGAAATAGTCGTGTGACATATTATTCAATTTACATATACACCAAACAAAAAAAAGGACTGGATTTTTATTTTCTTTAAAAAGTTTAAATCCTCCACATGGTCTTAGTAGAAGTTAAATCAATGCAATCACTATTGAATGTGACCATGAAGTAAACCACTGAGACACTACATAGCTAACTGCAGGAAGCATTAAGACATGATGCCTTTGAATGAAGTTTATGATTGCAGCAAGGAAATAACGGATCTCTTCCTTACCAGGGCGCATTCTTTGCATCTTAAGCAACTGTGAACAAACTTGCCTCTCTCTACAATACCCTTCCCACGACCTACCGCAAGTTAGACCTTCTCTAACAAATTCCGAGCCTCCCTTCTACTTACATGCAGTGTGATATATCCTATTGCCATACTATGATCTGTTTGTGCATCTGTTGTCAAGTCTAGAGAGAAGAGTTGGTGTTTTGTGAGTTTCTATAGCCCCAAGGCTAACATCATGGCTAGTACATAGGTGATGAATTGAGAATAGAACAGAATTCCAACAAAACAAATAATAATAAGCTCATTATTGTTTGCATTGTTTTGAAAAAATTTGCTTCAATATCTTTTAGTCCCACAAACAGTACTTCGACATATTCTATGTGAAAAATCCCTATCCTAGGCAGTGGCTTAGGAGGAGGGAAAGTGAGTACTAGTTGTAACAGTGAACCAGGCTCTGCCTTTAAGGGATTTGCAAAATATTGGGAAACATATACAGACACAGCTATCTCTTCTGCCAAAATAATGTGGACTATGGCAAACCTATGAAGATAGTAAAAACACCAGTGGTTGCCAGGCACTGGGGAGAAGGCAGGATAAATAGGCTAAGCACAGAGGATTTTTCGAGCAATGGAACTACTGTGTATGATACTATAAGAGTGGATGCACGTCACTCATTATACGTCTGTCCAAACCCATATAGAATGTGCAACATAAAGAAGGAACCCTCATGCAAACTAGGAACTTTGGGTGATAATGACATGTCAGTAGAGGTTCATCTGCTGTAACAAAGGCACCACTCAGGTAGGAGATGTTGATAATGAAGAAGGCTATGCATGTGAGGGCACAGGAGGTATGTAGGAAATCTCTGTACCTTCCTCTTTATTTTCCTTTACTGGGAACCTGAAATCTCTTTTAAAAAGTCTTTAAAAAATAAAAAAAGAATGGGACTGCTGGGGAATATGAAATGAGCTTCTTCAGAAAAGGTGGGAATGAGCCACGCTAAGCACAGGGAGCAGCATGGGCAAAGGCCCAGAAGGCTGGGTACACTCTGCTCCAGCTTTGGTTCATTCCCACGTGGATGGAACAAGAGTGAGGTATTGGGTGTATGAAGTCAGACAGACAGAGAGAACCCACGCCATAGCAAAACTTGAATGCCTTGTATAAATGAGTCATCTGGTCTTTATACCACAGGTCATAGATTCTTGGAATTAAAAAAAAATTTTATCAGATTCGTCACAGACAGTTAAGACAGGAAACAGAAAGTGCAGAAAGTAAGTCAGTTGCCAAAATAGCAAATAATTAGTTTCACTATTGCAACTATAGAAAAATGAAAGTAGCAAAAGATCTAATTGAAAGAGAATGCATTTAGAGTCAAATACTAATGAATAGTGTTAGTTAACGTGCATTCAGAATGCCTTTATGCCAGTTGCTCTTTTAAGTGTTTTATGGACTGATCAATCCACTAGTCACAGCAATCCCCTGGAGGAGAAATTACAACCCCTTTTGCCCAATTTCACACGGTTAATAATTGTTAGGGGGAAAGACTCAAAACCAGACAATCTGACAATCTGGCTAACTCTTCAGGCTTTAGGCAAACCTCCCAATTGTCTTGGGATAGAGAGGCATGGTGTAGGGGAGTAGAGACAAAGACAGATATTGCAGAGTGCCTGGCACATGGCACATGTTTAGGCCATGTGATATGGTTTGGCTGTGTCCCCACCCAAACCTTATCTTGAATTGTAGCTCCCTTAATTCCCATATGTTGTGGGAAGGACCTGGTGGGACTTAATTGAATCATGGGGGCAGTTTCCCCCATCTGTTCTCGGGCTAGTGAATACACCTCACAAGATCTGATGGTTTTATAAAGGGAAAACCCTTTCACTTGGCTCTCATTCTCTCTTTGCCTGCTGCCATGTAAGACGTGCCTTTCACCTTCCACCGTGTGAGGCCTCCCCAGCCACGTGGAACTGTGAGTCCATAAAACCTCTTTTTCTTTATAAGTTACCCAGTCTCGGGTATGTCTTTATCAACAGCATGAGAACATACTAATACACCATGAACAAATGCTATTGTCACAGACCATGAACAAATGCTATTATGGCTTTTGTTAGTTGTTTTTTCCTTTTAGAGACAGGGTCTCACCTGTCACCCAGGCTGGAGTTCAGTGACGGGAGGCACAGTCACAGCTCACTGTAGCCTCAAACTCCTAGGCTCAAGCAAACCTCCCACCTCAGCCTCTCGAGAAGCTTGGACTACAGGTGTGAGCCACCATGCCCAGCAAATGCTATTATTTTAACATAGAAATGGAAATCTTTTATTTCCCTTTTTTCCTTACACTAGAAGAATGGAATATAATTGTATCTGATAACATCATGGCAAGGCGTAAATATTAAGGTCACTGGGTTCTTGAGGGAAGAGAAAATAGTTCTTTATCACTCATGCTTTTGATCTGGGGTTAAAGAATCATCAAAATGCTTTGTGAGAGATCAAGGAGTTCAAGAAAAGCTTCCAGTTTGGAGAAGGGGTACAGATATTTCTGTAAAAGTAGTCTGAGGGATAGAGAAGGCTCAGGTCAGAGGTCCGTGGAGAGAAGCCTGGAGAAGAGAGACCCGCCTCTGAGAGTGACTGCCTTTGTTCTTCCAGGAAGATGAGTGCACCTGCGCTGTGCCGGAGTCCCAGCCTCAAGCTCAACACAGAAGCTGCAAAGAGAGGCTGGTCCTAAAATATGACATTGTGAAAGGAAAATATCTTGAGGCCCCCAAAATCACTAAGCTAAAGGGAAAAGCCAAGCTGGGAACTGCTTAAGGCAAACCTGCCTCCCATTCTATTCAAAGCTACCCCTCTGCTCACTGAGATAAATGTATATCTGATTACCTCCTTTGGAGAGGCTCATCAGAAACTCAAAAGAATACAACCATCTGTCTCTTATCTATCCATTACCTGAAAGCCCCCTCCCCGCTTAGAATTGTCCCGTCTTTCCACACTGAACCAGAGTTCATCTTATGTATCTTGATTGATGTCTCATGTCTCCCTAAAATGCATAAAACCAAGCTGCGCTCTGACCACCTTGGATACATGTCGTCAGGACCTCCTGAGGCTGTGTCACGGGTGCATGTCCTCAACCTCCGCAAAATAAACTTTCTAAATTAACTAAGACCTATCTCAGGTTTTTGGGATTCACAACAAAAATATGGATAACCAATGGATTAGAGGAACCGCACGTTCGGACAATCCTAGAAAGATCTTCTGCAACCATGTCTTGTTGCTGTTTGACTCCAGGGCACTGATGTGAGAGGTGGTGAGAAAGGAGTGGGCAGAGAAGCCCCAGAAAGACTGAGGTTGATTTTGCAGCTGATATTGCAGGATGGAGGCGCAGAGAGGGAATGAATTTATTTATTTATTTAATTGATTTTTTTTTTTTTTCTGAGACGGAGTTTCACTCTTGTTGCCCAGGCTGGAGTGCAATGGCGGGATCTAGGCTCACCACAACCTCTGCCTCCCAGGTTCAAGCGATTCTCCTGCCTCAGCCTCCCGCGTAGCTGGGATTACAGGCATGTGCCACCACACCCAGCTAATTTTGTATTTTTAGCAGAGATGGGGTTTCTTCATGTTAGTCAGGCTGGTCTCGAACTCCCGACCTCAGGTGATCCACCCGCCTCAGCCTCCCAAAGCGCAGAGATTACGGGTGTGAGCCACTGTGACTGGCCAAGGGAACTAATTTATTAAAAAAATAGAGATATGTGTTATAACTTCACCTGTGAGTTGAGGGACTGAGATTCATATTCACAAGAATGTATGTTAATATGTGCAGGAAAAAAGACTGGAAGACGATCTGCAACAAAACCTAATAATGATAATACTAGAGGATCTGCTAGTGGGTGATTAAATTTCTTCTCCAACAGTTCAGATTCTCTGTAGTTAAATCATGTAACTCTAATGAAGATGCACTTACATATTAATATACATGCATACCTATGTATGCATACATACACATACATATATATGCAAACACACATACATACATGCACACACACACCTCACAGAAGAAAACGTCTCAGTGTCATGTTTTAAACTTGTTTTGACCAGTTGGTTTGGAGGCTCTCTGGCCTGTACACTTTATAACTGCCATACACTATACTGACACTAGATGTCAGGGTGTAACTGAGAACCAAATAACCGTATATTTGCAAGGTTGCACTGCCCTTGGAAGTCACTTGGATTTTTAAAATATCCTACAAGTCTCAGGTAGCAGAATCTTTGAAACTTAGCCATTTTAAAGCATCATTTAAATGATGGGCACCTAAACATGATGATTTAAAACTTGCACAGACAGCGAGGCAGAGCACGGACTTTGGAATCAGAGTTGGCGTTGAACGTCGGCTTTAATAAGCCTTGTGATCTTTAATACATGCTTATACTTAGTGCCTCAGATTCTCTCTGTGGCATTGAGTTTGTGAGGTTGTTTATAGGATTAAAGAGATAAAACACCCAAAACCTCCAGCACAGAGCCTGATGTTTTTCTGATCCTCGAAGGGACATAGGACAATTTAGCTTGTTGGGTTTCCAGGAGCAGGGCCGTGGGGCAGGACAAGAAATGAGCCGTGACCTCTTGCCCATTCCCCACTTGACCTCTCAGTCCATTAACAAACTCTGTGTGAAAGCATGTGTGAAAGCAGCAAAACAGGTTGCACTCTGGATACATATACACAAACAGTACACACAAACATGTGATCTTTTCTCCCTGAAATGAATCATTCATCTATTAATCCATATACAGTAAGTCCTCATTTAACATCATCAGTAGGTTGCTGGAAACACTGACCTATAACACAATTAAAAGGATGTATAACAGAGCCAGTTTTACCATAGGCTAATTGATATAAACAAGAGCTAAGTTCCTATGGCATATTTCTAATCCCCAAAACATCACTAAACTGAAAGACTTAAAACACTTCTAATATTAAACCCTGAAGTAAATCTGAGATATACATACATTTAAGAACAATTAATAAAAACAAATAATGATTTTCCCAGTATTTGGTGACTCGATGAGTGACGGCAGTTGTAGTGGTGGTGGGTTAGATGAAAGAATAAATGTCTGCAAAGTGAAATTGTAAGGAGCACATCCTACCAACCTGTAGTTCACAATCAATCAGAAATATGGTAGCTCGCTGAGTGCTTCCATACTTTACCCTTTCCTGTTGGTTCAGGAAAACAAATCAGCCTGGAGAAGATACCATCCCATTGTAGGACTCAGCCCTGGACAAGATACCATCCCATCTCAGGGCGCACTCACACATAGCCACAGTCACTCTGACCAGGATGATGTATACACACCAATTCACCTAATGTGCACAGCTGTAGACCATGGGGGGAAATCAAAATACCTGGAGAAAAAACACCCAAGCAGACAGGGGGATAATGTGCTAACTCCATACAGACAGTTGCCCAAATGGCCAATGCCTTTATTTTTTATTATTATTTTTTTATTTTGAGGGGATGGAGTCTTGCTTTGTTGCCCAGGCTGGAATGCAATGGCGCGATCTCAGTTCACTGCAACCTCTGCCTCTTGGGTTCAAGCGATCCTCCTGCCTCAGCCTCCCAAGTAGCTGGGATTACAGGTGTCCGCCACCACGCCCAGCTAATTTTTGTATTTTTAGTAGAGAGGGGGTTTCACCATTTTGGCCAGGCTGGTCTTGAACTCCTGACCTCAGTTGATCTGCCCACCTCGGCCTCCCAAAGTGCTGGGATTACAGGCGCGAGCCACCGCGTCCAGCCTTTGGCCCAATGCCTTTAAAGTTCACCTGGAAATCATATTTATTTGAATGGCACATTTGAGATAAGAAAGAATCTTCATTTGACTTTCATGTCACTCTGGTGTGGGGGTGGGCAGGCTGTGGTTGCTATTTTGCAGGTGAAAATGCTGAAGCACTACATATAATTCCACTCCAGAAGGAGTCAGGGAGGAAGTCTTTCATGGTTATTTTGTTAGATCGGTTTGTCTATTTCATGGAAACAAAGCCATTTCAAACCATTACTTTGTTTCCTCTCTATGAACTGACATAATCCTTCATTAATTTGGTCTCACTTTTGCTGGGACATAAACAAACTGTGCCATTGTCAGAATCCCACTGGAAAGCCTTATTCCTGAGTCTTTCCAAAACAAAACAGACAAACCTGTCGCAGGGCAGTCCACGTATCTGTCCTCAAAGATCACAGGCAGGGTGTTCCAATCGCCGTCGATGTCCAGGCACTCTGCAGGCAGCGGGGGCATGCTGGTGAGGTACTCCGAGTTCCGGATATCCAGGGACAGCTGGCTGTGCGTCTGTATCCTGGGGAGCACATGGCAGGGTGAGCGTCCAGGGAAGAGTCAGAGGTTTTCAAACTGTTGCCCCCTCTTCCTAATCCCGGGAAAATACTCGGTTCTCAGCTGACTCTGGCAATTGTCTGCCCATCATCCTTTTCTTCCACCCACCTACTTAGCCCCCAGAGCCATAGTCTGCTTTGTTTTGGAACTGGCTGAGGTGCTGAAGTTAGAGGACACGGATTGTAGGATTAGCAGAAACACAAGAGTATTTATCATAGACCATTTTAGTGGAATATAATAAATACCACATTAGTGGAAAGCAAGCTGAGTTTTTAAATGACTAGAAATTTAGAAATTTTAAATTAGCATTTTGAAAAAAATGTAAATCTATGTATCTTTTACTCTTTTCTTACTTCTTAGACCACTTAGGATCTGGTCATATTTTGGCATATTTGAATTAAAACCTATCTAAAATACCTTTTCTATTGATTATTACATGGACAGTGGCATCCTGGATGAAGGTATAAATTTCCCTAGATCAAGCGCCATATTTTTTGGTTTCCCCTGTAAGATGAAGAAAAAATGTCCCATATTCTTTCTTTATGACATATATATCCTTCCATCAACAGGAATTCAATTCCAGAGTTTGGAATAATCACCATTCCTAATTCGAAGGCTGGGGTGGTAGAAAGTGTGTATTCCCTTCTCATCAAGTTTCTACAGTAGGGGAAGAGTTTATTTTACTCTATGAAGGAAAAAGCATGAACATTTCATCATTTTTTTCCATGCCAACTCAATCACTCTTCCCCCAAGGGAAGAAGGAGCCTTACGGAGTCTATGAGTTTTGGGAAGACTTGAGCTTGCAGAGCTAGTTTATGTGTGTCTGTCCATCACTCTTGTTGGAGCAGCTCGGCCTCTGGAAGCCCCTCTTCTCCAGTCTTGTAGACCAGCTGCCTGTAGAAGAGCTTTGTAGCTGTGAAACTCTGCACAGACTCAAAGCAAATTCTCAAACTCAGCTTTCTCAGTAACAGATGCAATGAAGATAAATGTATGGAAATATATAATATTTGTGTATGTATATTTCATATAATATACGAAGTGAATTTACATATTAACTATGATTTCATATACATATCTATTTAATATACATATTAAATATGTATATTTTGTTTCCTTCTCATTTTTCAATTGGATCTTAACCCACCACAATAGAAGGGAAGGGTTATTTTCTCTTCATCAAAGCCCTGAAGGCTGCTACAACTTCATAACTCTGAATTCTCGGAATATTTAACTCTTTAAATGTTCTTCTCTGAATATTTAAATTTTTAAATGTTCTTCTCTGAATATTTAAATCTTTAAATGTTCTTCTCTGAATATTTAACTCTTTAAATGTTCTCTGAATATTTAACTCTTTAAATGTTCTCTGAATATTTAACTCTTTAAATGTTCTTCTCAGAATATTTAACTCTTTAAATGTTCTTCTCGGAATATTTAACTCTTTAAATATTCTTCTCAGCATATTTAACTCTTTAAATATTCTTATCTGAGTGTTTAAATGGAGTTTTATTGCACTCAATTCTGTACCTTTTGCCACCTTCTGAATCTGGAACTTCTGGACCAGTTTTGGTTTTATTAGAAAATATGCTGAACACCTGTGAACTTAGGCTGGTGTGCACAGGCTAGGAAGTACACCTAGAGGAGTGCAGCTTGATTTTAGGTCGAACAAGCCAACATTCATGAAAAAAACAAGCGATTAAGCAATATAGCAGGACAGGTGTGGGAGAGTCTGGTCTAAGTTATGTTATGCAGGCTGTGATCTAGGGAAATGCAGCTTCTTGAGCACAGGGCTTTCGTGAATGTGACCAAGTACCTAAAACAATGCCTAGCAAGTGTTGAAAAACTGACTGAAAATGCTAAAGGGTACATAGGAATCAGCGCCTATCTCTGACTGCAGGAAACTGAGGAGTCTGGCTCTAGGCCAAAATCCTGTGCATGACTTCTCAGACCCAACCATAGGCAACTGTAAGGTTTTGCTAGGCAGGCCTCATGGGAGAAGCTTCCCTGCCATCCTTAAACTTGATGCACAGCCAGTGCAGTGTGGCTGTCTGGAGGAAGCTGCAGGATAGTTGTGTCATGCAAGTTGTAACTAAGACACTGTTACTATCTTTTTTTTTTTTTTTTTGAGACAGAGTTTCGCTCTTGTTGCCCAGGCTGGAGTGCAATGGCACGATCTCGGCTCACCGCAACCTCCACCTCCCGGGTTCATGCGATTCTCCTGCCTCAGGCTCCCAAGTAGCTGGGATTACAGGCAGGTGCCATCACACCTGGCTAATTTTGTATTTTTAGTAGGGACAGGGTTTCTCCGTGTTGGTCAGGCTGGTCTTGAACTCCCGACCTCAGGTGATCTGCCCACCTAGGCCTCCCAAACTACTGGGATTACAGGCATGAGCCACCGCACCCGGCCCACTATCTTTATTTGAAGATTAAATGTGATTTAAGAAATGCGAATGGGTGCCAAGTTGACAAGGGGTGGATTTGTGATGGTTGATTTTGGATGTCACCGTAATTGGATTATGTGATTCCCTATATAGCTGGTAAAGCACTATACATTCTTAAACACTGCATGGATTATTCTCAATGCTTCTGCTGAAAGGGAAATGTAGGTGGTTTAGTGTGGATTAGAATGACTGGGCTGCCCCAGGGGTGTCTGTGAGGGTGTCTCCGGAGGAGACTGGCATGGAAATTGTGGGATTGAGTGGGGAAGATCTACCCTTAATGTGGGTGGCATCATCCAATTAGTTGGGTCCTGGATGAAATAAAAAGCAGAGGAAAGGCACATTCATCTCTCACTCTCTCTTGGGTCTGGAATGCTCTTCCCCTGCCCTTAGATGTCAGAACTCCAGGTTCTCCAGCTCTTGGACTCTGGGACTCTCAACAACACCCTCTGCACTCCATGCGCTCCCAGGCCTTTGGCCACCATCAGCTTCCTTGGTTCTGAGGAATTCCAACCTGGCCTGAGTCACTGCCAGCTCCCTTGGTCCTCCAGCTTGCAGAAGGCCCATCATGGGACTTCTTGGTCTCCACAATAAACTGAGCCAATTGTCCTAATATATTTCTTCTCACCTCTCTCTCTCCATGTATATCCTATGGGTTCTGTCTCTCTGGAGAACGCTCACAAAAACAGATCCTGGTAACAAAAATTACCAGGTGCTAATTGACTGAAGCAAGTCGGGGAGAAGTGTTCCAGGCAGGGATGCTCTCCCCTCCATGGCAAAGATCACAGTTAGGAAACACCACAATCCACCCCACTCAGCTCAACCAAAGGCAGTTGTGATGTCCACTTACCCTGCTCTGTGTTTTTACAATGCCTATCACCTTCCATCATGCTGCATAACTGATTGATTCATAATGCTTATTGTTTAGCACCTGTCTTCCAACACATGCTGTTTTGTTCAATGATGTATATCCCAAGTGCCTTAGACAATGCCTCCCATACAGTGAACAGTATTTGACTAAAACATACTTGTTAAATCAATAAAATTAATCAACATGGCATATGCAGGGAACTAGGGAGCTCTGCAAGAGTGGTTCAGACGGCTGAGGCTGCAGCAGGAAGGTCCCAAGCACCTTTTTTGAGTCTGGACTCTATGTGGGCAATGAGGAAGCAGTGAAGACCAATAGGTCAAGAAGGGCCACAGCCTCATCTGTGTTTTAGAATGATTATTCTGACCAGGCAGGGAGTCCGTGAGAGAGTGGGTTTCTTTACATGTGTGGTGTATGCAGGCGTGTGGTTATGGGTGTGGCATGTGTGCATGTATGTTTTCCTGAGTGTATGCAAGTGCACATGTGTTTACAAGGACTCATCTGTGTTTATACAGGTGGAGGTGTGCATGTGTGTGCATATGAGTGTAGCTGGGTGCATGCATGGTGCATATATGGGAATGTTATTGCTGCACGCACACGTGCATGTTTACGTGTATGTGTTTTCTGGTGTTCTGTGGAGAATAAAGAGGGATAGGCTGAGAAAGGTCAATTTAAAGGCAACAATATTTGAACAATATTTAAAGGGAAAAACAACTGTCTCTCTGAATTAAGCAAACTGCAGGGAGAATGTGGAGTTGGAGTTGGAGTTGAGTTTATTATTAGCACAACTGGGAGTGAATCTTGATTTCTGACTCTCCAAGGCTCTGAATGACTCCCACCCCTGCCATCCCTGTAACTCCTCCACCTTCCTCTTCACACACTGCCCTCCAGCCCCACTGACGTTCTCCTAGATCTTTGGTGCAGCATTCAGGCTGTGTCTGGCCTCAGGGCCTTTGCCCTGGCTGTTACCTCCACCTGTAATGCACTGTCCTCCTGGGCTGCTTCCCACCCTCAGACCTCAGTGAGTGTAAATGTCACCTTCTCTGAACTGTTCTCCTTTAACACCCTACTTTAGAGAGCCACTGGTCCTACTTGGTCAAATCAGGAACTTTCTATTACCCGGTTCTTTAGCCCCATCTTTAATTTTCTTGCTTATCTGCAAATTTATTTATTGGCTTCTCTGTCCAGTGAGGGCAGAGACCTTGTCTACCTTGTTAGCTTTTTAATTCATTGTATAGAAAGTCCCCAGATCAGTTCCTGGATATAATGGATGACGAATAATTATGCAGAGGGAGGGAGGAAGGGAAGGAGAAAGGCAGCTGAGTAAATAAATACATTAGCAACTAAGGGTAGCATTAAGTAAATAAGAAATCATCATTCCTTATCATCAAGAGGATCCCAACAGGAATCTGAACTCTGCCTTTGCCTTTTCAAACTGTCACCTCCCATTCCCCTCCCTGCCCACTCCTCCCCTGCCTCACCCATGGCAGAAGCCACACAAGTGGGGAGAGACAAGCCTGGAATGCAGCCTGCATAGGTCGGCCTTGCACACCTGTGTCTGAGTGTGCATGGCCCCTGTTCAGCACATGGTCACCTCCTCATCTTTCTAAATGACACTCTGGGGGAGCGGGCTTTGCTTGGAAACCAGTTGTTTGCACAGTAGGCAGAGACACTCCCATTCTGAGCATTCAGGCAGAATCCTTGGATTTTATTTGGGGTATTCTGTGCGGCACATAGGGAAAGAGTCTCCTGAAACATACAGGACCTGGTTCATCTCCTTTTTGTTTCAAAGTCAGGTTTACCTGAGTCCGGGCTTATGCTGTCGGACTGTAACCCTGACTCCAGGAATACAGAGCGAAAGCATAAGAACACTTCTGTTTTAGAGGTTCAAAAATCTGCATTTCACTTTATTTCTTATCATGTGTTCTTTAAGATGATGGCTCAACAGTGCACAGAGAAGCCAAAGCAAGGAGGTTATGAGTGTGGCCTCTGGGCTCCAACAGATCCATGCTTGTGTCACTTGCTGGCTGTGTGGTCTAAGATAAGTTACTTAACCTCTCTGAGCCCAGGTTTCCCCAGTTTCTTCTTCTTTAAAGTGGGGAGAATAATAGTACCTACCTCATAGATTTCATGTGAACATTAAACGAGCCAAAGCATGTAACACACTCAGTTTCTGATCAGAGTAGTTTCAATAGACTAAGCACCATGAATAAATGCCTATTTATTGGCACCAGGTAAAATGCCTATTGTGGTCAACCCTATGGACATAGCATCTCTTAGAATGAATTCCTTTTGAAAAGTTAAAACTTACAATTAACACAGGAAATGCAAAAGTCAGAGTGATATCTCATTACTATTGTTATGAAAATGAATACATCGGTGTAGACCTTCTTTTCCATCACCACTTCCACATTCATTCCTCAGCAAACTTTCACCCAATACCTCTTTGCTGTGTGAAAAGCACTAGCTAGACATTGGTAAAACAGAGAAGAGGAACAATAAAACACACCCTTGCTACTGGTCAATTCTAGATTATTTGTTAACACTTTTTAAAAATTGTGACCCGTGGCAAAAGATGGTCTTCATTTCCATGGCAACCCAGTGCAATCACATACTCCCAGAAACACACACACTGAAGCAAAAGTTTCAGCAGACAGTCCTTCCTCATACCATCTATTCTGCCTTGCCCTGTCCTTTGCTACTCTCTCCTATCCTATCCTATTTCATTTAAGAAGCACTGTTCCAAATACACTAGGTTGATTCCACTGTCCACTAAACGATTGTGACCCATTGTTTGAGAAACACAATTTAATCTGAGCTCGAACAAGATGGGTCTTGACAGCTGAGTTTCACCTGTGCTGTCATCTACATTGCCTCATGTCCATCCTGATTTGGGAGTGCGCTGCTGCCTTAGGTAAGCAGCATGACCTCCCCGGGGTGACTACCTTTCTCCAGCTCTGACCTCCAGGTGTGCAGAACCACGTTAACGCACAGGTGCCAGCCCTGCATAGCCCCTCTTCACTATCTCACAGTAAGCCTCACTTCTCTTCACAGCACTTTGTACCTTTTCTCTAGCAATCTTCTCAGTCTGAAATGAAATTCTCCCTCTGTTTTACAGCTCTTCTTATTCTTGATGACCTGGCAAAAAGTTTACTTTCTCCTGAGTAGTATCTCGCTTATCTTAGTCTATGATTTATGTTTTTTGTTAATGTCTACTATTTACTGAATGCTTACAACATTCTCTAATCTCTAAAGTCACTCAGAGGATAAACATTAGAATCTCCTAGGGATCTGGAGAGCTCCATCTCCCATCTGATTCAGATCTCCACTCAACCATCACCTTCTCCAGCAGACCTTCTGTGACAATTCATGAACTAAGACTCTCTGTTCCTCTCACAGCGATGCATGTTTCCCCATAGCACTCCTTACCACTTAGCATATCATATCTATGTACTTGTAGGCCTTCCATCACCAAAATATAAGCTTAATGAGATAGTGGATTTGTCTGTTTTATTCACTGTTGAATATCCAGCACTCAACATAGTGAAGACCTAACTAACACAGTCAACACTAAATACATTAGTTATTGAATGAAGGACTCTTCCCTTTACACCTAAAAAAATTAGACATAAGAGATTCAGTAACTAGTTTGATGTCACAAGCATTACAAGTTACAGAATTAAGATTTCAAATCGTGTATATAAGATTTGAAATGCCAAGGCCCATAGTCATTTGCTGGTAAAAGAAAAACAAAAGCATTAACCATAATTACCACAGTACACAATCCAAAGTCTTTTCCTGGCTGACAAGGCCCCATATGGACTGGTCCCTACTGCCCTCTGGCCCTCCCTTCCTCCCCTCTCCTACTTTCTCATTCTATTCTAGCTACACTTGCCTTCTTGCTGATCTTTAAACACATTGTGTTTCCATATCAGAATCTTTATGACAACTATTCTGTCTACCTAAACAATATTCTTGTATGTCATGGCATGGCTTGCTGTAACCCCAGACACTGTTCAAATGTCACATCTTCAAAAAGACTTTTTCTTATCGCTTTGGCTAAAACAGACTTTCTCTTCTACTCAGTGTTGCCTTGGAGCCCATTCACACTGGTTTGCAAGAGCTAACTGTGCACATTTCTTCCCAATTCCATATTCAGTGATAGCACAGTGGTAGCTTAAAACTGGCCATTGTGAAAACATTTGCACAGAAGAAATCAGCAGACACTACGAAAGGCAGTTTGTCCCTTGTCTGTTTTTTCTCTTCTGAAAGCTGGTGGCTAAACATTTATGAGATTACTAGTCATACCCCATTTCTCTTCATTTTCTATGTTCTTATCTTGCTTTTTTCTTCCACTTGTCAAAACTTGAAATTATATAATTTATGTCTTGCCTGTTTCCTCACTAGGATGAGTGACCCATGTATACAGCATCTTTACTATATTATTGCTGTATTTCCACTCCTATGTGGACAATACACATTCGCTTACTTCATCAGTCACCTTCTAACATTTTCTGAGCAGAGTCTGTGGCTAGCTCCGTGTGTTCCATGTGCATGGACATGCCCATTATGTCCTCACAATTGCTGTCTTACCCACTGTGTGGATAAGGAAGCTGAGACTGGATGGGGGTGAGAAAAAAACAAGAAGGACAGAAACATAACTCTCTCAAGGACCAACTGCTAATAAATGCAGGAACAGGGTCTTGAACCCATGTAATCTGAGTGCTGGGTCATCTGTGGTTTGTACAGGGGGTCAGTGTTGCAAAGCTCTTCCAGGAGAGCAGTTGTCTTTGAGTCTGTCTCCTCTGTGTGTGCTCACACTGCTTGAGAATGCAACCATGGCTCCACAATCTAAGGTTTACCTATTGTTGCAGTAACTCTGGAAAGAAGATTTCCTGCAGGGATCTTGATATGCAATATTTTTCTCAGTGACCCTCACGGTTATGTTTGTATTTGTCAGATTAGCTCTTCTCTGTTTTTAATTCTAGAAAATATATTCTCCCAGCTCTAGCTGGCCACTGGGATAAAAGAATTAATGAGTGAGTGAATGACCATAGAAATTCCTAGACTTGTCATTTCAACACGCAGCTGTGCTTTCCTTGGTGCCACCCCCTTACTTGCAGAATCCATGAGACAAGCCGTGAATGTCATTGTACTTTCCAAACAGAATGAATTGTGGGGAGAAAATAGGATTCTAATGAGAAAGGTGAAAAAGTCTCCACGTCCGTCTTGAGTGATGGATGGGTCTCATGTGTTTCTCCTTCTATTTTTGCTATGGCATCTCAAGCATCTTTCCATCCACATTTAATGTTTGAGGTGAACATATCATTTGGAAGCAAAAAGAAACCCTTGGATTGTGGACCAGAGGACAAAACATATTAGAAGACTCTCTGCTCCCACTCGCCTGGGAATCTATGAGACAGTGACCTCATCCTCCCTCAACCCTCTCACTGCCTTGAGTACCTTTCAATTTTTTTTCTGGAAGAAGGCAAACTTAGCAATTCATCAGCCCTCCTAATTACGTAGTTCAGACTTAATTCTTATGCTGAATGCATTTCATAGCTACCACAGAGTCTCAGGCAAATTCTGTGTTTATTCTGACATAGTTTGAGGCCACACCACCTGCTTCTAATTCATTTCGCAGAGGACTCAGCACAGATGTCTTCAGGGACCTAGGGTGCCTTGATTCTGTCTACAAAACCATGATACTCAATGAAAGAAAATTTTGGCTGGTGACCTTCTCTGCCACCTGCCAGCTCCCCACTCTGCAATCTGTCTGACTCTTTTGCCTGCAGAGGAAATGCAGACAGAAAGTGCAGAGGTGGGCAGACTTCTCTCCTTCACATCCAGCGAGAAAGTGAAGAGTAACTTTGAACAGCATGTCTTGGGTGGCTGCTTTTAGGGATGAAGTGGGCATGCAATGGATACTTACAGATTCTCCTGAAATGTCAGGACTGCAAGTTTTTGGTGCTCCATGTAAAAGAAGGCCTCAGAAAACCTTCGGACCTGCAGAATAAAACAATGTAAACAGTTCAATTCTTTAGGTAGGTATTACCTGCACTTTCTTTTTTTTTAATTGAGGCTCAAAAAGATGAATGATATTTCCTAATAGGAGGAGAGCCAGGCCCCTGACCTGAAGGTTCTGAATCATCAGTCTTCACATTCCTCCAAACTGATCTCTCTCCTTCAGAGCTCTTAGCCCACACTTGGTTTATGAACACACGTGAATGCAGTCTATGAATCTGTTCTTGCATTGCTTTCGCTATTGTTTTTAACTTGAGGTCTTATTTATTCTACTAGAATATAAGACCTCTGTGAACAGGGTCCATAAATAAATGCAGATGAAACAGAATTCCCAAACCCAGTCATGTATGTTCTCTGAACATTTTGTGGACTCTGATCTTCATATGTTTTGTCATCTTGTTCTAACTAGATGTTGATCTAAATACCAGCATATTTAGTTATGCATCAGCACCTACCCATATGTACCTAAGCTGGTGGCAGAGAAACACACAGAGAGCAATGTCTTACATTAAAAAGCACTTTTTCAGCTGGTGCGGTGGCTCATGCCTGTAATCCCAGCACTTTGGGAGGCTGAGGCGGGCAGATTGCCTGAGGTCAGGAGTTCGAGACCAGTCTAGTCAACATGGTGAAACCCCATCTCTACTAAAAATACAAAAAAAATTAGCCGGGTGTGGTGGTGTGAGCCTGTAATCCCAGCTACTTGGGAGGCTGAGGCAGGGGAATTGCTTGAACCAGGGAGGTGGAGATTGCAGTGAGCGGAGATTGCACCACTGCACTCCAGTCTGGGTGACAGCGAGACACCATCTCAAAGAAAAAAAAAAAAAAAAAGAAAAGCACTTTTTCCAAAATACTTTTAATATTTCTTGTGATAGGCTCTGAAATCCTCTGAGATTGCCAAGGCACGTATTCTATGAATGACACAGCAAAGGCCTGAGAGGCTAAGAAAGTTCACAACGCCACCCTGCATGATCATGGTAGAGACAGGAAAGCACGAAGATCTAGAGGCCAATCCCAATGCTTGATCTAATTCTCATAAAGTTTCCTCCAAAGAAATCAAATGCATGTGATCAGAGAATGCACAGCAGTTGGCCACTCACCCTCAGGGTGTGGTGTTCCTGGGTGAGATAAGTGGTCACTTGGGAGTGCAGAGTGACTGTGTCCAGGAACTGGGTCCACAGAGCCATCATGTGGGACGTGAGCCAGGCCAGATCCTTGCTTATCTGCTCAGCGATCTTCTCTGGATTGTTCAACATCTGGAGAGGCAAAAACGGTGGTAGTCAAGGCTCCTGACTCCATGAAGTCAGGAGCAGTCTTCTTCCTGAAGTCTTTACTGACTTTTCTGTTTTCAATAAATCACTCTCCTTTCTCTGTACATCTGTAGTATTATATATTACAACTCATAGTACTATAGGATCATGTTATCACGTTTGATCTGGAAGCTAAAACAGCAATGGCAACAATAAATTATTGAGGTAGTTCCTATCTATAGAAAAACATCCAAAGCCCTTAGTCTAGCAGGCAAGATTGCCCACTACCTAGTGCCAGTATATCTTTTCCATTTCATTTTACTTTCATGTATGTTCTGAGTACAGCTTACTCTTAGATTTCCATAAACATCTTGCACCTTTAATATTTTCTCTCTCTCTTCGTTTATCCTGGATATCCCCTTTCAACTTTTCTATCCAAGCCTTCTAATCCCATCACCACAAAACTCAATTCACCCTACTTTTCAATGCCCAGAGCCAACAACACTTGCTTTATGACGTCTTCACAGCTGCCACCAGCTGGAAACCTTTTACTCACATTCTCCGCAAACTCTTCAAGGTACCCCAGCTCCATCTACTGGACTCTACTCTGTAACCCATCAAATTCTGGACTCAGTACTTCACAGCAGTTATAACTTCCAATCATCACTATCTCCTATGTGTAAGGTAGAGTACTAGGCATTTGATGGTGCTCCCTATCTAATCCTGCCAGATACCCTTTGGTAGAGTTACTGTGGCCATCCAATTACAGAAAGTGAAATGAAAGTCAGTAAAAGAATGCCCAACCTCACATACAGCAGGGATTCAATGGAAGGGATGTATGACTATGAAGCCACATCACCATGTCACCTTCGCATAGTAAGTGTTTAAAAAACGTCCTGAGAGAAGACAGCATCTCTGTAACCTCAAAGCACCTGAGGACTGAGGCAATTCATGCACGATAGGTGCTCCATAGCTTTTCTCCACCATCCTCCTCGCACTACTCCACATTTGTTTTTGTTTTTCTTTTAGTGACAGGGTCTCGCTCTGTCACCCAGGCTGGAGTGCAGTGGTGTGATCACGGCTCACTGCAGCCTCGAATTCCTGGGCTCCAGCAATCCTCCAATCTCAACCTCTGGCTGGGACTACAAGTGCATGCCACTGCACCCAGACAACTTTTTGTAGAGACGGGGTCTCACTGTGTTGCCCAGGCTGGTCTCGAACTCCTGGGCTCAAGTGATCCACCTGCTTCAGAGTGTTGAGATTACACGTATGAGCCATCACACCTGGCTTCACTCCACATTTCTTACGGGAGATTCCTGGTTACATTAACTAAAATGTAGAGGAGTTAGACTAGAAAGGGCCTAGAGGCTTTGGGAGAAGACCCTTTGGACAGAAATGCTTTAGATAGCTACAGTTTAATACCAGGAGAACCATCTTTTGGGGGAGTAACTCGAATTCTGGAGAGGTGAGAAGAGAGGTCACATCTCTGAGGATGGCAGGAAGCCAGTTGCCAAAGCCTGTCACTGACCTCTAAGCTTCATCACTTATTCAAGCATTTAATCCCAGGCACATGTTTAGAATAAGAGAGAACTCAGAGATGAACAAGAGAGGGTCTCTGTCCATAGGCAGCTTTGTTCAGTGGTGGATATTTCCACTCATTAATGTGAGTTAACAATTAAAAGTGCCGCGGAGCTTTCTACTATGCACAATAGACCAGGGACACACAGCCATAGCCACAGCCATAGCCACATCCAATCCCATTCCTTTCTCTTCGTTGCCCTGTGCCTCAGTTTTCCCATCTGTAAAGTGAGTATGCAAAGCAAATTACTGCTTTTGGATGTAAAATATGAAGAGATCCAAGTCCAATGCCTAGCTTGAAATGCTGGAATTTTCTTCTGCTATTCTTAGACTGAAGACTGGTGCTAGATAGAGACCAACTGGGTAAAGTGAGACATCCAAGAGTAAGAAAGAGGGAAGGAGGAGTTTGGCACACAGTAAGGTTCTGTAAATGTTGCATATTTTTGCTTTATCATGGATGACTTGCTTCCAGATACGGAACATCATTCAGCCACAGCATCATCTCTGAGCTACTTCTTCCAAAAGGTAAGATAAGTCTGTGATGATGACACAAGCTATGAAACCCCAAAATGAGGGAATCGCCTGCATTTTCTTCTGATGGAAGCTTTACTTCCAGCACTGGCTCTGGGGCAGGCAGGGGTCAAACAGGGAATGGCCATTCTTGGCCCATTCCCATACATCATGGTCAAAAGTGTTAAGTAAAAACTGGGGCCGGGCATGGTGGCTCACACCTGTAAACCCAGAACTTTGGGAGGCTGAGGCAGGCGGATCACGAGGTCAAGAGATCGAGACCATCCTGGCCGACATGGTAAAACCCTGTCTCTACTAAAAATAAAAAAAAAAAATAGCCTGGCATGGTGGCAGGTGCCTATAGTCCCAGCTAATCGGGAGGCTGAGGCAGGAGAATTGCTTGAACCTGGGAAGCAGAGGTTGCAGTGAGCCGAGATCGCACCACTACACTCCAGCCTGGAGACAGAGTGAGACTCCGTTTCAAAAAAATAAAGAAGAAAAGTAAAAGTTGAATGGGGAATATGGCGGACAGGGTCAGTCATTACAAAACCTCCTGGCTAGAGAGTGAGGCTTTCGGATGAACTGTAAGTGACTTCTATATAGATTCTTGAACCAGTGCCTCTCACTAATAAGACCCAACCTTCTGCATCAGCACGTGGCACAACTGCTCCTGAAAATGCCCCCCACCTCACCTCTGCCCACCTCCCATCCTGGCCCAGTGCACTCCTGTTCCCAGCCATACCAACCTGCTGGCAGTGGGCTGCACACACACCTGGTCCTCTCCAATCCCAGGCCCTTGTTCAGGCTGCTGGTCTCCCTGTGCACCTTCCCCCGTCACCTTCCAGTTTCCTTTCTTCTTCTTTTCATCACTATGGACTTGTCTGTCCTCTACCAGGTAACCATTTCAGAAGCCAATTTTGTGTCTCCTTGTTTCTTTTTTTTTTCTCTAAATAATTTCAACTTTTGTTTTAAATTCAGAGAGTCCACACACAGTCCATATTGCTTCTGATGACTCTTCTGAACCTTCTCCAATGCTCCGCGTGCAAGTCTAAGATCCTTCTTGACGTCTACTTGACCTGCACGGGCACCACTCATAGCACCACCACCCACATGTTGCTGGCTTCACTTCCTACCTCCCTGTTTGCCTGCATTTTGAGCTTTAGCCTTCTCAGTATTCCCAGCCCCAGCACAACAGCTGATAGACAGTGGGGGTCAGTGACTCTTTACAAAATGAATAGGTGGCTCGGTGTCCGTGGGAGGTGTCCCAGGCCTCCGGAACTCAGACTGCCTCTCCCGGCCTCCTTGTTCCCTCACTCACAGCACCACCACCATGCTGCCACCACAGTGGCACCGGCAAACACAGCACGAATCCTGAGCTCCGCCACCAGAGTGAATAAGAGAAAAAAGAAAAGCTATTCATTAAATGTGTCTTTGGGAGGATTATGTTTCCTCAAGTTGATTATAGAAATGGCTTTAGATAAGGTTAAAGAAGCTTCTAATTAAGCCACAAGAGGACTTTTCTACTCCACAGATGCCCGAGCCTGTGCAATCACAGATGGCGAGCTTGGAAGGGTTTTTTCCAGAGACTGAGGAGGCCCTTTACACTAACAAAGAGGCAGCTTCAGCCCAGAGCTGTCATAGCTGAAACTCCCTGAAAAAAGGCCCTGCCATCCACGCCTGCCACACTTTCACCCTCGTCACCTGGGTGCTAACCAAGCACCTTTGTTCACTCCCTTACTCCCTTGCTCTGCCAACTGAGTGCTGGTTCTGTCCCAGCGGTGTGCCGAGCTCTGGGGAGCCAAACATAAATGCATACAGTCCAGGAAGAGGTGTATGATCGTGTTATAGCTATTTAATTAGATAATTATAATATACTTGTAAACTACTGTGTAGGAGATATATACTGAGTACTGTAGAAAGGTCATGGAAGGCTTCCTGGAGGAGGTGATACTTACATTACATCTTCAAGGTGAATAGACATTAAGTCAAGAGAAGCCTGCTTTACATTCCATGAACAAACCGTGCTCTCTCACTGGTCCTCAATTATGGTTGCCCATCGGAATCACTAGGAGGCTATAAGTCCACCAATGTCTGGGCCCGTCTCAGATTCTCTGAGGGTGTGGCCTAAACATTAAACCTTTGTAAATTTTTCCCAGGTGATTGTAATGGGCAGCCAGGGTTGCAAACCCCTGCTTGGTCACAACCCCTGCCTTCGTGCATGTCCTCATCTTCATCCAGAATCCCTCCCCAACACCTTGTGTGCATACACACTCAGGCACACACACACACCTGTGATGTCCACTCCTGTTTCAGATCTCAGTTCAGTGCCCTCCATCCAGGTGCCCTCTCCTACATATACAAGGGCGGGGGGGGGTGTAAGAATAACGATGGCAACCCTGACAATTGAGAGTTACAAGGCACTGTGCGCCAAGAGCTTTGCAGAAATTTTAATGTACTTAATTACTTAATCCTTATAGTAATCCTACCCATAAATCTAATATTATCACTCTTAATTTATGGATGGAGTAACTAAGGCACTTGAAGGTGGAGAAACATGCCCAAGATTACCGATAGTAAGTGGGAGGCAATGTCTGGACCCAGGAAGTCCAGCTCCAAAGCTCTGTTTAGTTGCCAAGCAATGCAGCCTCTCATTAACCCCTCTACATGCTGTGTAGACCTGCATGCTGGCTGCTGTACCACTGCATGTATTACAACAGCATGCTCACATGTCTGCTCAACTCGCTTCAATATATATTTGCAGATGACAGGAGGAATCTCCTGCAAACTTTGCATGTATCAGACTCTTTAAACTCACAGGATATACCTGGAGACTTCTGGCATGGGATTCACTTAATACCCCCTTCATTGAGAATTTATTTTTCCTTCAGATGTTCAAGGATTTTTATAACAACAACATAGCAATAGTTCTGCAAGTGCATCCACTTACATGACTTTGGACCAAGGGTGACGTGGATGAAAGAAAATTCAAGTTGTTCCAGGAGACTTTCTATCAATGAAAAATGAAATCCAACATCTTGTTGAGTTCAGTTTGATAATTACTTTGGGATCTATTCTCTACCTGGTGCTATTTGGAGACGGCGTTTTGCAGTTTTGCTTCAGCAAATATTTAGCACGCTTAGTATGTTTTCGTAACAGCCTCCAAATATAAATAGAACTCAGTCCCTTCTATGCAGGAATTCACGGCTTCGTGGAGCAGAAACAAAGTAACACAAATCTTAAACTAAACTGAGCCATGGCTGGGATGGAGCGCGGCACCATGAAACACAGGAGCTCACCAGGAGCTCTCAGATCCCAGGATCTCAGATGGTTTCCTGAGAAGTCAGGCTTTGGTTTGGGCTTTGCAGGCTGATGGGGATTGTGTGAGGAATAAAAACAAGGTGAGATGGGATAGTCCGGGCAGAGGCCATAGCTTGCAGAAAGATACTGTTTTTGCCCCCTGAAGGTCTGAAATACAAGGTGTGCAGGAGGGCTGGGGCACCTCAGGGACAGGTGAGAGGAGCATCACATGTCCATGGCTTTGACTTCCATCCTAAGCAATCAGGCCTTCATCCTGCAGGTGAACAGGAACTAGCAGGAGCTTTTAACCAGGACAGTGAGAGTTGTCCCTGTGTTGGTTTCCATGCTTCCTGCAGCACACTCTGTATGGGAGGATGTGCGACACAAAAGATGAGTCAGACAAGGGCTCCCCCATACGGGGCCTTGTGGTTACAGAAGAAGTCCCTGTGAAGAGTGATTCTGACATGTGGTGAGGTCTCACTGGGCCCAGAAGCTTTCCCATTCCATGGGACGGGCCATAGGAAGGCAGGCTGGGTATTGCTGCCAAGGCCCCTGGAACCTCTGGAGAGATGCTCTGTGTGCACTGCTGCAGAAAAGACCGGGCAGAGAAGAGTTGAACCCTGTGTCCAGCTTCACGGCATGGCAGAGGGGGACCAGGAGACAGCTAGGTGCCTGCTGGATGTCCACCTAAAGGGCGACCCCCAGTGAAGGTTTAGAGTTCAAACACACACTATTCAAACCGCCATACACGATATCCCAGCTGCACCATCATCTCCAGGGAACTAGTTGGAATTGCAGAATCTCTTGCCCCACCTCAGCTCAAAAGAATCAGAATGCACATTTTAACAAGATCCCCAGGTAATTCATGTGTACATTAAAGTGTGAGAAGTTCTAAAATTGGAAAGAGAAATTGGTTTTTCTCAAACCAGCTGCCTCCAGCTGAGCTTGGTGTTCTGGGCTGCCCTGGGCAGGCTCTCAATAAGCTCAGAGTCACCCTCTAGAGTTAGTGCTGTGAAGTCCTAGCGCCAGGAATTCCCTGACCTGCGGGACAGGGAAAGGAGAGGTAACAGTGACCACAGTGGACAGCCAGTCCCCAAAGCTTTAGTTTCCCCACTAGGAATCAGGCCTAATAAAACCTACATCACAGCATCAAAAGGAGGACCCATGGAGCACACATGTAACATACTAATCAATGGGACCAGTGCAGACTAGGTGCTCAGTTTCTAGGAACGGCTTTCCTTCACTCATTGTTGGAAGGTAGATAGTGTCCCGGAGGGCGTCTTATGCTCTTTACCCCCTTGAATTTGAGATCAGCTCCTTCACAGCAGAAACTCGAGAAGCCACTGGGCCTCATGGGACCTGAGTGTCCTCTAGAATCACGGACATCAAAAGGATGTTAAATGAAACGATGCATTTAAAAAGCCTCTGACAAGAGGACTGGTCAAAGCAAACAAACAAATGAAAGAAACAAACCCCAAATACACAATCTCTGCCATTCCCCAAAACCAACAAAACAGGCTGCCCACAGTCAGAAGCTGCTCACTGATGCTTAGTAACTGTACTTATCATTAGTAGTTCCTGCTAGGAGGGTATAGCTCTGGGAAAGACTACGTGACCATTTGGGATCTCCCAGAAGTTTACTGGGGGGCAACCAGGGAATTCTCTTGTGTTATAGAAAACCTACATTGCTGTATTATAACAAATTAAACAACAACAGCAACATTGCTCTCCAGTTGATACTCAGCATGTGTTGAACTTGTTTATACCAAAGCACATGTCTGAGTTTCATTAGAACCTGCAGGTCCTCTGTGGGGAGTACACCCCACTTCCTAATCAGGCTTCACAGCAGGGGTCTTCACCAACTGCTCCAACTCCCCTCTCCAGCCTGCCCTGCATCCCCACCTGAGCTCCACCTAGGTGGGACCCAAGTACCCACGCTGCTTCAGTCTGGTGGGCCCTTACCCTGGGCTTTGCATGGCTGTTCCCTCTGCCCTGAGGGTCCTTCCCTGACTGGTGTCTGACACCCCCCACTCCTTCAGGGCAATGTCCCAGGCTCCATCCCGGCCTCCCCAGGCAAGATAAGGTGCCCGCTCCTCCTTGCTCCCGCAGCCCCTCACCTCTCGCTCCCTGGTTCCAGTACTGACCACATCAGCAGGGTCCACCTTATCTGTGAACAAATCTATTTCTCACTGAGCTGCAAGTAAGTCCTGCTTGGTATCTTCCATCTTTGTATACCCAATGAATAGTCCAGTGGTCAGCACACAGTAGATGCTAAGTAAACATTTATAAGAATCGTATGGAGTAAAGATTCATCCACATCACTCCATTACTGCAGAGCTCTATGTCTTCAAATTGCTTTAAATCACCCAAAACACCTTCCCACCCCCACCACTGGCAGGAGTGGGGGAGACCAGGAGCTGGCGATGCTCTACCTCTAAACAGTGCTGCTGACTTAGCTTGCTCTTCAGGGATTTTTGGGAAGCGGGTGTTGTTTCTTCCACTGCTATGACCGGGCCAATTCTTTACCAAACCAAGGAGTAGGCGGAAGCACACCCCCATACACCCTTTCCACCCTCTTCATCCAGCCACATCCGTGCAGCAGTTGGCTAATTTAGTTGCTTTGTATAAAGTAAAGCCTGTGGCAATGCAGTCACTCAAAACCAAGAGCCGGTAGTCCTGCAGCTTGGGGCACCGCCCTAGAAGAGGAAGGCAATTAGTTGACCTCTCATAAAATATACTTGATCAAGTCATTGGCAGCCTGCATCCTAACCCCTGAATCTCCCACTAGAACCATTGTGGGAAACAGACAAGATAGCATTGCAATGGAATACAGGTGGCCTTGTGTTTAGGCCCTGGGCCCACCCCTTGGTGATTCGTGGACTTTAAGGAAGCCACATTTCTCTGTGTCCATTTAAAGCAAAATGACTGGGGATACTTGAGTACCTCCCTCCTTGTACTCCCAGGGCTGCAGCAAGGATAGAGCCTGGTGAACCATGCGCAGGGAGCCAGCATTCCCTAGGCCAGGTATGTTGGTATTGTCATGGTTGCAGTGACTGCAGTTAACCTTAATCATCAGTTCCTGCCTCAAGATTCACTCCCTTTCCTTGTATGGTATTGTGATGGAAGGAAATTAAAATTTCTTACTCCCAAACATATTTCTTTGACATGTTTTGAAAAGGCTGCTGCTTGGCCACCAGGCAGAAGTGATCTTGCAAAACTGCCTTAAGTGGGAAAAATTCGTATCTGCAGAGAATCTCTAATAATGAAGCCAGGCTCCCTCCCTTTTTCATGCCTTTCCCAAGATCCAGGAGGGATGGAGAGTTCCACACCTTTAAAAGTCTGAAAATGAACATGTGCCACCTATTCTCTGCGAGAGAGACTTCATCTACACAACAAGGCCACCTTGGCTGGCCAAGCCTCTTCTCTCCCTCCCATAACCTGGTTTGCCAGAATCTAAGCCCCCATCTTTCTGTAACCTTAAGGTGGTGTGTAAGTTTCTGTAACTCACTGGGTAATTGGGTCTTTAGGGGGCCAAGAGCCTATAGCCCCCATATGATATATATACATACACATACATACATATCTCTCTCCACAGTTTCTGTCACAGAGCTTCTATTAATAAAACCCTTGACATTTCTGAAGTCATAGGAACATCTTTTGTTATTCATAAATTCCTTTCAAACATATGCTAATTGAGCCTGTGCTAATGAGGTGACTCTTGACAGACCTTTAGATAGCTTTAGGGTAGAGGCTGTTTGCCAGAAAGACCAATCCATGATTGGAGAGTTGGGACTTTGAGCCCGCCCCGATCTCTGGAGAAAGGAGAGGGGCTGGGGACTGAGCTAATCAACAATGGCCAATGATTTAATCAATCGTGTCTAATATCAGGGAACCTCCATAAAACCTTTAAGGGATGGGTCTTAGAGAGGTTCTGGGTTAGTGAATGCCTTCACCTGCTAGGAGGATGGTGTACAGGTGAGGACACTCACCTGCTAGGAGGATGGTGTACAGGTGAGGACGCCTTCACCTGCTAGGAGGAGCTCTACAGGTGAGAGGTCTCTGCACTTGGGTTCCTTGCAAACCTCGCCCTGTGGAACTCTTCATCTGGCTGTGCATCAGCACTCTTTGCAATATTCTTTATCATAGAACAGGTATAGTAAGAAAAGGGCTTCCTGAGTTCTCTGAGCCATTCACCAAATTATTAACCTAGAGGAGGGCATCATAGGAATCCCTGATGTAAAGCTGATTGGTCAGAAGTACTGCAGGCCCAGGACTCACAACCTGCACCTCAAGTGAGGCCTGTCTTATGGGGCTGCACCCCTAACCAGTGGGATCTGATGCTGAACCCAGGTAGACAGGATTGAGTTTGACTTGGATCACTGGACATCCAGCTCATGTCAGAGAGTTGGCAAGGTTGTTGATGTGAGGAATGCCTCCATGCATTTGGTGTCAAAGTGTCTGTGGATACAGACAAATCCTAGTAGTTCCTTTCTCTACACAGCTTGTCAGCCTCCTTCCTCATGGCTCTCTGTGACTTGGGAATGTGTTTCAGCTCCGTGGTGCCTGGGGCACACAGGCCTGTTCACTATAAGCCTGGGATCTCTCCACAGAGCCTCAGTCATCCCATGCCCTGCCTTCCTGCAGCCCTGCCCACTGTTCCACAAGCACAGCCTTGCACCTCACGCCTTGCTGCTTCCAGGTTCCATCTACCACCTTTGTGCAAACAGAAGAGAGGCTCCGTATTCTCTCCAGGCTTGGCTGCAACCTAGCCTCCTCTCTCAGGTCCACTGGAGTCAGCCTTTTCCTGGGTAGACTTAGTGACACATCGACCTGGGAACCCTCTACCACATACTGATAGGGACAGGAGACAGGAAAATTCTGGGCAGAAGAGGGAAGGTCCTGGCAAGGGCCCCACCCTCAGGCCTGGAACTGTGGCCCAAAGTGAGAACATGCATTTCTATTTTCCTGCTTGAATGTTGCCTTATTCAAAACCATCCATGGCCTGCCCCACCCCCCATCCTATGCCCATAAAAACCAACAGGCTATACCAACAGAGAGAGAAAAGGAGAAGCAGCTGGATGCCTCCCCAGAGACTATGGTTGCACGCTGGAGAGAAGCAGCTTGACTTCAGAAGGATGGCTTGACAGCGTTGCTTCGCAGAGGCATCTGGCTGGGGATGGCCAAACTCTGAGGGAAGATTATCGTCCCGCTCCATGCCCTTTCCAGCTCCCCTTCCCACTGAGAGCCACTTTCATCAGCAATGCAAGCCTCCGCATTCACCACTCTTCAATTCATTCACCATCCTTCAATCACTTCAACCTCATTTTTCCTGGATGCCAAACAAGAGCTTGCGTACCACAGGTGTGGATGCAAAAGGCTGTTTTACCGTCTGCCCTCATTGGTGGAAAGCAACCACCTCATGCAAAAAAGTGTTAACTGAGCTGTTAACACTTAAGCCATCCGCACATGGCAAAGCTAAAAGAGCACTGACTGTAACACTCCTTCTGGGACTTTGGGGGTCATGGGTACTCCCCTCTAGATGCTGCTGTGAGGCCCACATGGACTTTTGCCCCTCTGAGCATCCCAAAGCACTCACCCCAGCTCCTGTACCTGCTCACCTCCTGTGAGGGGTTGAGCTCAATGGGTTTGAGTGAGTGGAGTTTGCCCCTGCTGGTGCAGAAGCAGCCAGCTAGCTCCAGTGCCTACGCTCCAGTTCCTGCCCACGAAGGGGTTAGGGAAAATTTCCTGCTTCAATACGGTACCTGTATCCATTGTGGAGTCCTAATAAGATAAGTAAGCAACAACAAGGAAGGGGTCCCAGATGCGGGAGAACAATTTTTTTGAGACATGGCTAATCACAGACAACCTGCTGGCACAACATCTTTTCCCAAATACCTTGTTCTGCATATAGCCCCAGCAGCACAACCTTATCTGCATGGAGCCCCTCCAGCATGGCCCTTTTAAACTTCCCTCCAGTCTCTGACTCTTTGCAGACAGCCCCTTGTCTGCTCCGCTGCCTGTGGTACCCTTGCAACTTATCTTCATACCTTCGTACTTTAATAAATCTGCCTTTCTTTACCTATGACTGTCTTGGTAAATTCTCTTAGCACCTGCAATGCCAGCCCCAGCCAATTACACCTGCAATGGCCACATCCACAACCCTCACCACTGTAAATCAAAAATAAAATTCTTAGCCCCCAAACTTACTGAATGAACCCCTCCTCTTGGTCAGGGGCATTCAGATGCAAACCTGAAGCACTAGTCAGGCCATGGTAGGAATGGTTGGCTGGACATGCCTCAGTATACCTTCCTCCCTTTGGAATTCAGGCACAGCTGACCAGCAAATTATAATGTTAAAACAGAGGGCTTAAGATTGACAAAACAGACTCCTTGTAGCAAGAAAATACCAACACAACAGACAGCAGGCCCTTGAAAGAAACTGAAGCATTTTACCCTAAAATATAGTTATTTAACATATTTTGGAAGGACCCTGCAAAGCTGCCTCTTTAAGCGAAAATCTACATTGTATAGAGAATCTCCTTCCCTTTATGTTTTTATTGTTGTTGTTGTTGTTGTTTTTCTGATGTGGGAGAGAATTAACTAAGAGTCTGGCACCTTTTTAAGTCTTATAAGAAACATTTACCATCTATTCTCTCTGAAGCCTGCTATCTAAAGACCTTCATCTGCATAATAAGAACTTGGTCTTCACAACCCCTTATCTTAACCCAGACTCCCTTGTATTGATTCCAGGTCTTTAGATAACCTCTTTCAACCAATTGCCAATCAGAAAATCTTTGAATCTACCTATGATCTGGAAGCCTTACTCCCCGAGCTTTGAGTTGCCCCACCTTTTTGGACCAAACCAATGCAGATCTTACATGTACTGACTGATGTCTTATACCTCCCTAAAATGCATAAAACCAAGCTATAGCCTGACCACCTTGGGCACGTGTTCTCAGGATCTTCTGGGGCTGTGTCATGAGCCATGGTCACTCATATTTGGCTCAGAATAAATCTCCTCTAATATTTTATGGAGTTTGACTCTCTTCATCAACACCAGGCCCATGGAATAGGAGAACAATGTCAAGGACAGCAGTGACACTGGTGGCGGCATTTTGCCCCAAGCTCTGTTCTGAGCACTGTGCACCTGTGACCCCACTTCATTCTCCTATGGCCTGCCCAATGCTGGACAGCCAGCTGGCTGATTCAGGACTGTGCCCTGCAGTCTGGGCAGAAGCCTTTACCCACTACTTTTGAGGTGACGCATAACACAGGACAACACCACACACTGGTCCATTGGATCAGTAAATGAACATATTGAGTCCAAGCTCCTTTTGTAGACGGGCCAATAGCCTCAGGGGTATGACATTAGTGGCTCCAGGGTCAGTCATTTCCTCACCTTTTCTACTGTCCATCCATTCATTCTAGCATTTATTCAGAGCTTCTAGGTGCCAGGAGCCCTTCTAAGCAGTAGAAGTTCCAGAGTGAACAAATCACCTCCCTAGGCTATGTGCTGCATGAGCAAGGGGTCACCACTGAGTCCCCATGGTTGAGACCTGAAGAACACTGGATCTGGGAAGCACTAGGGGCTTGGGAAATGTTTGTGAAATTAATACAAATTCTCATGGGCCAAAAGACGAACGGCAGTCGTTCCCAGGAAAACGTTCATCCTTTTTGCCATGAAGACAAAAGGAACCTGGACATTTAACCATATTCCCTGCCAAAGGCATGAGTATCACCAAACTCTACTTTATGACCACAAAAAATGACACGCCAAAGCTCCCATCATTTGATAAATACTTGCACCAGACATGATGGTTTGCATTTTCTGCATTTACTGCACAGGGCCAGACCTCATGGACCCCATCTCTATTCCCTGCACCGATGCTGCCTCCTGGGCTTGCATCACACTGGGGAGGGCTCAGCGTCACAGAGACCAGCAGCCTCACCCTGTTCTGCTTGCCGGCACTGTGACTTTAGTCAGGGTGTGAGTCAAGCCCTGTTTCTTCGTCCACTGAACAGAATGTGATGGCTTATCTTATAGAATTGTTTTATCAATTGCATGAGAAAACTCACACAATGTAGCCAGGCAACTAGCCAATGTGCCAGCTTACTGGCTAAGAGAAAAAGGCATCAATGAAACCACTATTGCAAAATTATAACTGAGATGGTGAAAGAGACCTGAACTAACCACTTCCTTCTTGATTCTAACCTCCAAGCTGTCCTTGTTCATTCCTGGGCATAGGCCAAACTAACTTTAGGAGGAACTTGGTTTATAGTTTGAAACAAAGATAGCAGCCCTTTCCCAACACAAACCCCCTTCTTGCCTGGTGAACTAGACTGCCTTAGTAAGACTAACAAATTAGCCAAAATCTTCGAAATGATGGTTTAGGAGTCATGCAGCTGGAGGCTACAAGATTCTGATCCTCCTCAAATTGCTTCTATGGAATAATATCACTATTGTAAAACCTAAGATCAGTGCTCGAGATATTTTGCAGACCCTGCACTTGATGGATCAGTTGGTATCACCCAGATTGATAAACTCGCTCATCTGGTCTTGTGGCCCTCACCCAGGAACAGACAGCGCAAGATGACAGTTGGACTCATCGCCAACCCAACCAATCAGCACTCCTGACTCACTGGCCCCTACTCAGCAAATTATTCTTAAAAACTCAGATCCCCAAATGCCTGGGGAGACTGATTTGAGTAACAATAAAACTCAGGTCTTCTGTACAGCTGGCTCTGCATGAATCACTCTTTCTCTATTGCTATCCCCGTCTTGCTAAATGAGCTCTGTCTAGGCAGTGGGTAAAATGAACCCATTGGGTGGTTGCATCGGTGAAAACAGATTCATTTTTATCCCCATTTACAGATAAGAACATCAAGGTTCATAAAGATTAAGCAACTTGCCTAAAGTCACACAAGTGAGTAGGTAGAGAATTCAAAGCCATGTCTCCCTGGCTCCGACGTGCATAATCTTTGCAATACAGGATTCTCCATCACTACCACCCACTAGCCACCACCCACCACCATGTGACGTATAAGGAGAAAACAGGCAGTGGTCCCTGCCTGCCCTCACGACCGCACAGCTGGGGCTCTGGAGGCAGAAGGCCTGCTGCGTGTGAGCACCGATTCCTCCCACCACTTACCAGATGACTTTGGACAAGTGCTTTGGTAATGGTGAAATCTCAGGGGCTATAGAAAGATTAAAGAGGATTATACTGACAAGCACTTAGAACTGTGCCAGGCTGAGAATCCCTGCTGATTAAATATAAGTCGGTGATGCTGGTGCTATGGTGATCCCAGACTAGGGAAGAAAGGCTCCTGGAAACCTGAACATAACAGGCACAGAAAACAACACAGAGAACCTGCAGGCCACACCCAGAAGGAAAGAGAGTGGGCATATTGACAAATAGTCACGAATCAGCTCTTTAGCCTGATCTCGTGATGGGAAATGGAAAAGCCGAGTTGGAAAGCTGCCTGTTCCTGTGTTCCTTGTTGTTGTTTCAATTGCTAAAACTAAATTTCTGATAATTTACAGAGTAAAGCAGTTTCCCCTTGGGATGCTGAGCTGCACCTCCACAGGTACGTGGCTCTGGCCAGGCCCTCAGGGGATGGAGCCTGAGGCAGCCCGAGCCAGCCCTGGAAGGGGAGGCCATCTCACCAGAGAAGAGCAGACCCCATGAGCAGAGCACTTAGGAGGGTCCTTGCGTGAGCTCTCTAGTGGTCCCCTCAGGACAAACCTACTATATAGATGAGGAATCCCAGACCCCAGAGGGTGAGCCCATTGTCTCAGGTCCCACAGCTGCTCGAAGGAGAAGCTCAGAGCCTGGATTTAAACCCACGCCAGCATGGCTTTGACGCTTCTGGCCCCTGCCTAACACAGTGGCTGCCTTGAGGCTCACTCGGGGAAGGATGAGAGCTGTAGCCATCTAGAGCCCAGGGCCTCCTGTCTACCCAGCTGCCCGCTCATCCACACACCGTCAATGCTGCAGCAGAGTCGGAGCATATGAGCCCCCAAGTGTGGACATCAGGTCTTTGACTCGTCTCAGTGGCCTTTACACACTCTCTAAATGGACTCCTGTGTTGCCCTCCTACCGTCTGCCGGCCCTGCATTTTTGATAATCAGTGCTTGGCATGTGTTTCCCTGTTATCGCTACAAGCCAAGTCCCACCCCTTCTCCCAGGCTGCCGTCCAACAGCCCCTCCCCGAAGGCCCTCCAGCTCTAGGCTCCCAACACCCTCCTCTGTCTCTGCCTCCACATTCCGCCCTCTCCAGGGATCTCCTCTGCATCCACTGTGAGACTGGATGTTACTAACTTTGTAACATGCTCTAAAGCAGGGGTGCTCAACCCTGGCTGCACATAATATTCATCTGGGGAGCTTTGAATAAAAACACAGTATCTGACCTCCAATCCCAGATACTCTGTTTCAGCCAGTTTGTGTGCCCAGGCTCAGGCAAAGATGCATCATTAAAGTTCCAAGGATGATTCTAATGTACAGACAAAGTTGAGAAACACTGGTTTCACAGACAGAGGTGTCAGTTTGGGGGATGAGAGTTTGAGTCCTGCTTCTAGTACTGATTAGCTGTGTTAGTCACCCTGGTATAGACTTCTTTCCAATCTTGATTTGCCTCTTCTTCACAGAGAAATAAGAGTACCCACCCAGATATCTAACACAGGGGGGATGTAAAAGTGTTCCAGAGATTGTAAATAGCAGCAGCATGCATTTGTCAAATATTTATTCGGCCTTTACTCTTAATGCACGCTTGATGAGGCTTTGTTGGCAAATGCATGTGACTGTTTTCATTATTATCACTGACTCTAGCCTCCCTGCCATGTCTGAGGCCATCTGTGCACAGGTACAAGATTCTGTCATCCACAGTGAGAAGCACTGCGTTACTAGTCAACAAACGTTTGTTCAATGGATGGGTAATGGACAAATACATATGTGTAGCTTAAGCTTCAGGGAAACAAAAATCTGTTAACATGTTTAGTTTTTCCAAAATATCTAGCAAGGCACATACTTAAAGAACACAGTGATGTAGGGTAACAGAATGTAAGAATATTTCTCCAGCTTGGTATCTAGAGTTAAGTTACAAGTGGTGTCTTTTCACTTCTGTTTTTTACAGCAAGCAAGCAACTGCATTTGCCTTGCAAAACTACTGCCATTCATTCAGACCCCAGCGCCAGTTCTCCAATTACCTGTAGCTCTGAGCACAGCTGAGAAAGTGTTTCTTCAACAGCAAGGGCCTCTAGAAAGAAAAAATAAACTGTGTGATTAAATGAACCCACACTGAAATGCAGCAGTTGCTAATTAAATGAAAAAGCAAAAGTTTCACATTGGCATTAACGTCACAGAGACAAACACATTGCTGAGGACCTTCTACCTATTCTAACTTCCTAAAGGGACTGTGCTTATCAGGAGAATGAACCTGATTGGAGCCATGGACTGAGCACTAGATAAAAGCCAATATCACCTCATGCACACAGTTATGAGAAGCAGTACATCCCAAATTCATACAGCACTTTGTGTGGCCCAGAGAGATTCCACGTTTATTTCTGTTTTTGCAGGTACACACACACACACACACAAACACACACACACACAGGTATACATCTGTGCATCATAAATGGAAGATGGATTTGAATCTCTATCTTACAGATAAAATATCAGAAGCCCCGAGAACCTCCTGCTCAGCTCCACCAGCTCTGATACTAAAGAATGTGGCCATCTTATCAGCAGAAACCAGGTGGCCTCTGGCTATTTGTTTTAATGGTCACAGTTGTGACTGGCTTTGAACTTTCCTCTGGTTCCATGATGCTGTGGTCAGTCATTTGCACACGGCTCTGGCATGGATTTTAATTAAAGCATGCTTGCCTAGGTGAGTGGAAACAATCCCTTAGCAGCTTACAGTCCTTGCTGATGACCTAATTACACCTCTCTACTTCACCACTGACCTCAGGTCCCTGAACCCCACAAGGCAAAATGAACTATTGATACATTAGTCATGGCTATGTATCCTCAGTGTCTAGCACAATATCTGACACATAGTACATGTCCAGTAAAATATGATGAGGGTGTGAATGAACAAATAAATTCAGCTCCTTTGGATAAAATATAAAAAGTTGTATCAGGAATCCAACTGCTACTGAAAAATCTCCATTTTTCATTTGAGCTATATAAAGTCACTCTGATTCTGTGCAGGTCTTTCCTGCATGCATAAGATTTGAACTTGAAAAAATTCAGTGATTGCATGATTCAAAGAGTAGTGCCTGAGTACGGGATTTGTATATGATGTGAGAGCTGACAAAGCTTATGGTAAGAAGGCTCCAGATTCAATTCAACAACTATAACCCTGTACCTACTCCTTTACTCTACATACCAGAGAGAGTGTGGCAGGGATCTGAGGGGAATCAGCTCTTAAAGACCTCAGTCTATTTGGGAAGCAAAACATGCAAATAAATTTTTTACGTGATGATTTCAGTGCAGCAACGAACAATGAACAAGGCCATTGACCCAGCCAAAACCACAGTTATCTCAGCAGTTGAGGTCTAGGGGTACATATAGGGAAGTCAATGTACCCAGCAGGGTTCTAATGTTGAAATGGGCGTTATCGTTGAAAAGCAGGCTGAGGACTTCGCCTCTGTTCTAGAGTCAGTGAGGCCTTATTAGAGAACTTCGAGCAGAGCCAGAACATATCACCTATTGTTACTGAGTGGGACATGACACAAAGGACCCTGCCCCAAGGCATCAGCACAGGATCCCTGAGCTGTCATGGTTCTGCCACACATTACTGTGTGATGCTGAGCAACGCTTTTACCTCTCTGAGCTTCAGGTCCATCATCTGTCAATCAACAGAGATTCAAGTCCACTGATTTCCATGATGTCTCATCTTTGGAAAATCCATGTGCAAAAATCAATTGATCCCCAGATAACCAAATGTAATGGATGCTAAGAAGTTTCTATAATCATCCAGCTCAAGCATATATGTATGCATATAAATGTGTGTGTGTGTGTGTATATATATATATGTATATATAGTTTTTATGAGGATTGTTTTACACTCTTGTAAGTTACAATTCCATAATTACAGCTTAATTAAGAAAAGGCTATAAACCAGCATTTTCCTCTAGAAAGCAACCTAAAATTATGCAGTGGGGTGGCAGGTGTGTAATAGGTACTCAATAGATGTCTGGCAGATGAATGCATGAGTGAATGAATGTGCCTTGAGGAACATGTGTCTTCTCTTACTGCATTTGCACTTCCCAGATCCTCTCCTGGTACAATAATAAAAATCACAGCCCAAACCTACCTGGACCAGTGTTATTCCTGTGACATTTACAAAAGCATGCCAGCTTTTCCCCATCCCTTGTCTGGAGGAGGCACATGAGCTGCTGGGATGGGCTTGCCCCTGTCCTGGGCCCTTACCCAGCTCCGTGTGTGGCAGCTCTGGGATGTCCCGCATGATCACCAGGAAGTGGAGACGGAGTCCCCGGTAAGCGTGGAGGAGCAACAGGCACAGGTCTCGGTGCCACTTGTGTGCGTGCTGCATGCAGTTCTCAGAGGTGATGTAGAAGCTTCCCTAAGGGGTGAAACAGAAACAGAGGCTGAGGAATACTGCACCTGGCCCAGGCAGCACAGGGCTGTGATGCTCCATCCACCCGCACCAACATTCACAAAATGTTTGGAGGTTCAGGGAAGGAAGCAGACCCCATCCTGAGTAAAACTGGAACATGGTTGAAGATTCCAGGAAAAAGAGAGTCCTGAGCTGGAATTGCTTCTTTATCCCTCCAGGCAAGACAACACTGAAATCTGCCACACCTTTGTCTTATATTCAAATTAAACTAATAAAATAGCAACAATAATAATGAATGATCATGAAGGTGATGAGGACATTGGCCTCACAGGTTTGAGACAATCGAGTGGCCCCACTTACAAGCTGATATGGTTTGGCTCTGTGTTCCCACCCAAGGCTCACCTTGAATTGTAATAATCTCCACATGTCATGGGAGGGACCCAGTGGGAGGTAACTGAATCACGGGGGCGGGGTTTTTCCATGCTGTTCTCATGATAGTGAATAAGTCTTATGAGATCTGATGGTTTTATAAAGGGCAGTTCCCCTGCACATGCTCTCTTGCCTGCCACCATGTAAGACATGACTTTGCTCATCCTTCACCTTCTACCATGATTGTGAAGCCTCCCTAGCCATGTGGAACTGTGAGTCCATTAAACCTCTTTCCTTTATAAATTACCCAGCCTTGGGTATGTCTTTATTAGCAGCCTGAGAATGGACTAATACACAAACCTCCTTTCCCCACTACTGCAGGGTGCACTATAGAGGCCATGGGACAGGTGGCCGTGGGCTCCTTTGCAGAGAGAAGAAATTTAGAAAGACCCTTGTAGCAGGTGGGTGAGCAGTAGGTCGTGCTGAAAAGGAGGAAAAGAAAGTGTCATCGTAATGTAGAAAGAAGTTGTGAGGTTAAGTAACCAATGCTGAAAGCACACCTGTAAACAGCTCTGCATGTGAGCATGCAGTGTCAGAACACTGTACATTATATTTTGTTTGTAGAAATAGAATGGATTAAACTGGTACAATTACAAAGTAATTTGTCCAATGAGGAAAAGACACCTAAGTCTACAGTGCACTTGGAGACCTAGGCATGATGAAAAGGAAGGAACAGGACAGTTCTTTTCTTGCCAACTCAACAGAGAAGGATGTCCTGAGGTGAATTTCAAAAGAGATTTGTTCTTAGAGCAGAGAAAGGAATCGTGTGGGAAAAGGCCTGGGCACAGAGGTGGGAGTCCTTGAGTAGTATGCTCGTGCCCATCTACTGTTCACATGGCTGTGACGGGAGGAGGCAGTGGCTCTTCATGTTCCCAGGCCACCTTGCCTGCCTGCTGGAAGAAACGCCAGGTGAGGAATTGATGGCATTTCACCCTTGGCTTTTGCGAGTGAGTCTGCACAGCCAATGACTGGAGATCCTTCTGCCTTGCTTGGTCTCCTTTCTCCTAGCTGCCATCCAAGAGGGCTGAGTTGATCCAATGTGGTTGGGCAAGTCTCCTGGAGTCGACACACATCTGTACATCATCGGCACTCCCAAGGGTGTTGTATAGGCAGATAATGACGGGCACTATTATACCCTCTCTAACCACCGTACCACAATGATTGTCATGTGTGATGCAGGGTGCTACCAATTTGAAAACTTGGATAGAAGTCTCAGGCCTGCTGCCATATACCTCTGAGACTGTCTTAGGTGAGAGACTATGAGAAACCAGGAGAGGGTCACTGGGTTGTGCTCTCAGGAGCAACATCTGTGCAGCTGTAAAGCAGGATGGGTGGAGGAACTGCACTGCATTGTCCTGCAGGCACAACGGAGACCTCAGCTGATGCCATGGGGAGTGCTGGGCCTGCAGAGTTACCCGGCCTTGGGGCAAGGACCAGGTCTCTGTACCCGTTCACTGATCAGTACTTGGTGTGGGTTACCCTATGTATTAGTTCGTTTTCACAGTGCTATAAAGAAATACGTGAGACTGGGTAATTTATAAAGGAAAGGCGTTTAATTGACTCACAGGTCTCCATAGCTGGGGAGGCCTCAGGAAACTTACAGTCATGAAGGAAGGGGTAGCAGGCACATCTTACATGGCATGAGGAGAGAGAAATGCAAAGAAGGAACTTCCAAACACTTCTAAAACCATAAGATCTCATGAGAACTCACTATCATGAGAACAGCAGAGGGGGAAACTGCCCCAGTGATCCAATCACCTCCTCCCTCAACACGTGGGGATTACAGGTTCTTCCCTTGACACATGGGGATTACAGTTCGAGATCAGATGTGGGTTGGGACACAGAGCCAAACCCTATCACCCTAGCAGGGAAGTGTAACCTTGCGGGAGCAGCTCTCTCCAGACAGGGCAGTCTCCATACTTAGCCAATTGCTGTGGACCACCAACATTCCCAGTACTGTGAGGAATGAATGGCTCAGGTCTGAAGGTAGGGCTGGACATCACACCACAGAGTACAGGGAAGAGACCCCCTGTAGAACTTTATCCTCCATGGCTTGCATTTCTCAGCTCTGAAGTCTGGCCTTGGATTAAAAGCTTGTCAAATTCTTTCTGATTTGAACTTAAGACATTCAGCAAGGTTTGAAATCAGAAGACTTGTCCATTTTGGAACCAGAAAACTCAACCAACTGCCCTGTCTGTGCTCACCAGGCATTCAGGGTAACCCATATATTCACATTTCTACAACTTTCCTATTATATTAAGGTTTAATACAGAGAAGCCAGTATGGCTGTAGAAAGTCTAGGAGGGCTTGTATGCAGCACGGAGCACATCAGACCAGTTAGATCTGTGGAGCAGGAAGGAAGCCACTGCTTAATGAAGCATCTAGATAGGCCTATTGTACTTTATCTCTTTTGATCTTCAGCAAGTACCATGAAAGGCAGATACTCTTATTTTGATTTTCAAAATAGAATATAAATACGGTAAAACAAACAAAACCCCATCAATATCATCAAAGTAAACACAACATGAAGTGTCCCATTCCCCACAGCCTAATAATTTTTTTCTTGTAGATTCTTCTGGAATACTACCCATCTATGCTTTTGTATATGTATACACGCTTGCTATATGTGTGTATGTCTTGAAAACATGCACTGACACACTTATAAGTTGGAGAATGCTCTGGACATTTCTCGGTTCCTTGCTTTTATCACCAAATATTGGAATTCTTTCTGATCAGATCAAACAATAATAATAGAAATTCTTATTTCCATTTCATAGATCAAAAGACTATGGCTCAAAGAACTGAGTGACATGTGCAAGGTCACTCTGCTTGCCAGCAGCAGAAATTTTGTTTCTCAGGATTCAGGGCTGATGCGAGGTTGTCCTTTCTCAGCATGCCACACCTGCCTCTGAAACCAGGCCTGGCAGAGAGCACATGCTAGACAAAGCTCCGCTTGCTTTGACTGAGGCATTCAAGTCCTGCAGTGTCTCTGACAGCTGTGACTAAGCAGAAATGAAAGCAGAAAGGGGATTAACAAAGGCACCAAATACAGTAGTCATGAGTCCCCAGCTGACTTCAAGCGGTCCTTACAATCCCATTTTCAGGTCCTGCTACCTGCCACTGTCTCACCACCTTGGTCTCATTCTGCAAAGCTTCAGGACACATTAAAGGTAGCAAGGAATCTATGAAGTCTCTTATCAAGTTTGACTTTTAAAACTAGATGCCAATGTCATAGAGATTTTTCAAGAGACACTTTAAGAAAACTTTGGGGAATCGTCACAAGGCTGATTCAGCATGATTATTGAAATAATAATAAGTCAAAATGCTAATCCAAAGAGAAATCCTGAAAAAAATATATATGGCTAGAGAGTATTATAAACTAAACAAAACAAAAAAACTTCCATTCTTCATAAATTGCTCAGCAGCACGACTTTTTGAAGCTGTGCGATATACTGCAGAAAATCCCATTAGTCAGTCGGGCAGACCTGCAGAGTCGGTGTCAGAGTGGACGGGCCAGTGTGCCTCCATTAGAATTGCATGAAGAGCATTGAAAAACCCTGCGCCATTTTCCCTAGCACAAAGCAGTAACATTTTAGCAACACTCTTCAGCAATCTGAAATGAAACCCCTAAATAATAAAACGAGAAGCAAGCAGGCAGGCAGATCATTACATTGTGAATGAACTGGCAAATAGAAGGTCCCTGGCCTGGGCCTGCCCCACAACAGAAGCAGGACAAAAAATAGGCACCTCTCCGCTGAGTGCAGTGGCTCACGCCTGTAATCCCAGCACTTTGGGAGGCCGAGGTGGGCAGATCACAGGAGGTCGGGAGTTCGAGACCAGCCTTACCAACATGGAGAAACTCCCTCTCTGCTAAAAATGCAAAATTAGTCAGGGGTGGTGGCGCATGCCTGTAATCCCAGCTACTCAGGAGGCTGAGGCAGGAGAATCGCTTGAACCTGAGAGGTGGAGGTTGCGGTGAGCAAAGATCACGCCATTGCACTCCAGCCTGGGCAACAAGAACGAAACTCTGTCTCAAAAAAAAAAAAAAAAAAAAAAAAAAAAAGGCACCTCTCCCCTTCTGAGACTGAAGTAAGTCCACTGCAAATGGGAAAATATTTGTATGGTTAAATATGGAGTCTGCAACAAGAGATACAGGGCAAACAGTCTTTTTTTTTTTGTTTTGCTTGAGATAAGGCCTTGCTTTGTTACCCAGGTTGGAGTACAGTGGCGCAATCACGGCTCATTGCAGCCTCGGCCTCCTAAGAGCAAGTGATCCTTCCACTCCAGTCTCCTGGGTAGCTGGGACTACGGGCATGCACCATCACACTTGGCTAATGTTTTAATTTTTTTGTAGAGATGAGGTTTCACGATGTTGCCCAGGCTGGTTTTGAACTTCTGGGTTTAAGTGATCCTCTCTCCTCAGCCTCTCAAAAGTAGTGGGATTCCAGGCATGAGCCATGCCCAATTAGTCTTCTTTTTTGCTTTCCCACTTACTACCAATGTCACCTTGGGGAGGTTTCTTCCCCTCCCCACACAGCAGGTGCATCACCTGAAAAGAGGGCACAGTCCTGAAATCAGCATCAGAGGGTTGCTATTAAGGATTAAATGAGATTATTCCAGCAAAATGCAGACTTATGTAATGCTCCAGTGTAAAGTCAGTGCACACTAAGAGGAACTTTTGCTTACACGCTCATTGATGGCCTCGGTGAATGTTGTCTATGGATGGTGCAGCTTAAGATTCAACAGTGATCCACTTAGAAGCCTAAGAATGAATTTTAACTTAGTGGGGAACTCCGCAGGGACCCAGTTTGGTTTGAAGGCAGAATCTGGAGTCAAATAGGCCTGTACCTCACTCACGGATGGCTCCCTCACTAGCAGGTTGCCTGAGCTAGACCTTTAACATAGGAAGTGCCAGTTTCCTAACGAGGAAAGTCAGGATAAAGTTAGTTAAAATGCTTATGGAGTGCTTGGTTTACAGTTTAGTACTTGATAACTGTTAGATAAGATGTTTTACTTTCTAATTCCTTTATTTCCTAACAGAGTATATAGACAAATCAGACATAGCTTAGCTTGTTATCAACTCTTTCCTTTATGCAAATGTCTCTCAAATCTATGTCTCTACATCTAATTCCTGCACTGGGCTCTAGATGTCTATTGTCTAAACTTCTGATTGGATGGCTTGCCAAGCTGTCACAAAACCATCTTACATGGAGCTCACTAGATCCTTCTTTTCCCTCTGGTCTTCCTGAACGGACCCCACTTTGCCCAACACCCAAGAACAAAACAGATTCTTCTAGATTCCAGCCTTCGTTCTCACTTTGAGCATCTGTCAGAACGTCTTGATGGTTCTACCTCTCAAATTCTCTTATCTCTGCCCCAGGTTGAGCTGTCTCTATTGCTTACGTGAATTATTAAACATATCCATCTAATGTGTCTTGCTGTTCTGATCTTACCTTCCACCTGCCGCTCCTGTCTGTGCAAGTGGGTCATATCATTATCTACTGTGCGTAAGAGAAAGTTCGAATTCTTTTGTGTGCCATTCAAGGACTTTACACCTTAAAGCAGTAGTCCCCCTCCTTTTTGGCACCAGGGACTTGTTTCATGGAAGACAATTTTTCCATGAACCGAAGGTATGGGGGATGGTTTTGGGATGATTCAAGAGCATTACATTTATTGTACACTTTATTTCTATTATTATTACATTGTAATATACGATTCACCATAATGTAGAGTCAATGATAGCCCTGAGCTTGTTTTTCTGGAACTAGATGGTCCCATCTGGGGGTGATGGGAGACAATGACAGATCATCAGGTATTAGATTCTCATAAGGAATGGGCAACCTAGATCCCTCCCATGTACAGTTCACAATAGGGTTCATGCTCGAGAATCGAATGCCACCACTGACCTGACAGGATGTAGAGCTCAGGTGGTAATGTGAGTGATGGAGAGTGGCTGTAAATACACATGAAGCTTCACTGGCTCACCTGTCACTCACCTCCTACTATGCAGCCCAGTTCCTAACAGGCCACAGGCCAGTACCAGTCTGTGTCCCAGGTTTGGGGACTGCTGCCTTAATGCATCACATTTCCAGACTCACTTGCTATCTCTCGTTTTCCTCCAGAGCTTTAGCGGCACTTCTCTTTAGGGCCTATGCTCTTGCCGTTGGAAATGTCTTTCTGAATTAACCCTACTCATCACCAAGATGCAGGTCAAATGTCACCTCCTCTGTGACAATCTCCAATCATCCCCTCCTCATGCGTACTTCATTAGACCAATTCTTCCTGTATCTCTCATTCCAATACTCCCTGAACACTTTGGGAGTAAAAAGAGTTTTTTACTTTTTAGTTTTATTTTTCAGGTTGTCTTTGAAACGGAAACAATTGGCACCTAGATTTCACTGAACACACAGAGAAAGAGTGAATGAATGAATGAGTGAGTCATAGCATCCTCTATGGGGCACTGCAAAGGCATGACAATGTAGACTTGATGTATACAGGCCTGGCCTCAGGGTCCAGCTTACCCTCACCGCCTCCTACTTTGGAATCGTGGAACATTCACACAATTTTGGGATTTGGATTAGGATTTCCTAGATTACAATAATAATCATGCTATAGAAATTTATGTCCTATATAAATATACTTGTTTATGCTTTATGTGGCATATGTATGTAACCTGATTTTAACTTTGCCTGGGATAAACACTGATAACTTTTCAACATGATTCAAACAGACCCATAAAAGCAAGACATATTTTTTAACCGAGAAATATCAATGCATTGTTTGTGTTACAATTATGGAAGAATGCATAAATGGAATTGGCTTCTAATATTCCAGAGGTTTATTGAAAAAAAGAAATGTAAGGTTTATCAGACTTCAAAATCTATAATGCTACTAAGAGTCTAGTGTTCATGATATGTCTGCTGTGTGCCTGGTACTATTCTTAGTGCCTGGATTCCTCTTCTTGGTGATTCAGTGAGTTTTACATTATTATCCCATTTTCACTGATAAGAAAACAGTATCATCATAAAAAACAGCTAACACTTATTATTTGACTCTTAAATGTCAGGAATTAAGTGCTTTATGTGTATTAAGCATTTAATTCTCTTGCCAACCCTATGCAATAAGTCTGAGTACTCACACCCATTTTGGAGAGTGGAAAACTGAACCTTAAAAGGGTAAATAATGTTTGCAGGTCTCATGGCAAGAAAGTGGCAGATCAAGAATCCAGACATGATGTGGTGCTGGAAGCCCCCAGACTTTTTCATCTCGATGCTGAACTTCCTCTTTGAACTGAGCTTCAGGCAGTTTAGATAGTTTGCCTGTGTTCACACATCCAGGAAACAGTCGAGTTGAACTTCTAACTCAGGTCAGGGTCCATGTTTAAAAAGGAAACCAGCTTCATCAATTACAAAGAAAAGCAAAGCCTCTTGTGCCAGCTGCAGCTTTGCTGCTAACTAGCTGCAATCTGTGAAAATCACTTACCTTTCCGGCTCTTTAATACCTTCTCTGTCAGCCACAAATTGCTGAGCTTTTAGTCAGTAATACCTAAATTATGTGTCCCAGTACTCTGGATTGTGGTGACCAGCTTTGAGTTGAACTGCAAATATTTCTCACCAAAAATTTAAAATATAAAATTAAAAAATGACTTTTTCTATTAATACCATTGGAGTCAAAGGTACCAATGGTGTCTCCTCATTGACATTCCACAGAGTGTATCTGAGAATGAGAAAAAGGGAGCAGAAGCTGCTGGGCTGGAACTGAGGGGTGGGCATAGGAGTGGGAAGGCAATTGAGAAACCTGGTCAAGGTCATGTTCTGACCCAGGTATCTGCTCCAATATGCATGTATGTACTTGCTGCCCTCCCCCTTCACACAGCTCCAGCAGCACCTCCATCTACACACAGCTCAGCATCACCTCGACCTATGCAAGACTCCAGCATCCCCTTCACCTACACACAGCTCCAGCATCCCTGCCATCTATGCGTAGTTCAGCATCCTCTCCACATACCCAGGGCTCCAGCATCACCTCCACCTACACACAGCTCCAGCACACCTCCACCTACACACAGCTCCAGCAGCACCTCCACCCACGCACAGTTCAGTATCACCTCCACCTCTGCAAGGCTCCAGCATCCCCTTCACTACCCACAGTTCTATCATCCCCTCCACCTACCCACAGCTCTATCATCCCTTCCATCTACACACAACTCCAGCATCCCCTCCACCTACACACAACTCTATCATCCCCTCCATCTACACACAACTCCAGCATCCCCTCCACCTACCCACAGCTCTATCATCCCCTCCACCTACCCACAGCTCTATCATCCCCTCCACCTACACACAACTCCAGCATCCCCTCCACCTACCCATAACTCTATCATCCCCTCGATCTATGCACAGCTCTATCATCCCCTCCAACTACCCACAGCTCTATCATCCCCTCCACCTACCCACAGCTCTATCATCCCCTCCACCTACCCACAGCTCTATCATCCCCTCCACCTACACACAGCTCTATCATCCCCTCCACATACACACAGCTCTATCATCCCCTCCACCTACACACAGCTCTATCATCCCCTCCACCTACCCACAGCTCTATCATCCCCTCCACCTACACACAGCTCTATCATCCCCTCCACCTACACACAGCTCTATCATCCCCTCCACCTACACACAGCTCTATCATCCCCTCCACCTACACACAGCTCTATCATCCCCTCCACCTACCCACAGCTCTATCATCCCCTCGATCTATGCACAGCTCTATCATCCCCTCCACCTACCCACAGCTCTATCATCCCCTCCACCTACCCACAGCTCTATCATCCCCTCCACCTACACACAGCTCTATCATCCCCTCCACCTACCCACAGCTCTATCATCCCCTCCACCTACACACAGCTCTATCATCCCCTCCATCTACACACAGCTCTATCATCCCCTCCACCTACACACAGCTCTATCATCCCCTTCACCTACACACAGCTCCAGCATCCCTGCCATCTATGCATAGTTCAGCATCCTCTCCACATACCCAGGGCTCCAGCATCACCTCCACCTACACACAGTCCCAGCAGCACCTCCACCCACGCACAATTCAGTATCCCCTCCACCTCTGCAAGGCTCCAGCATCCCCTTCACTACCCAGAGCTCTCTCATCCCCTCCACCTACCCACAGCTCTATCATCCCCTCCACCTACACACAGCTCTATCATCCCCTCCATCTACGCACAGCTCTATCATCCCTTCCACCTACACACAACTCCAGCATCCCCTCCACCTACACACAACTCCAGCATCCCCTCCACCTACACACAACTCCAGCATCCCCTCCACCTACACACAGCTCTCTCATCCCCTCCACCTACCCACAGCTCTATCATCCCCTCCACCTACATACAGCTCTATCATCCCCTCCATCTATGCACAGCTCTATCATCCCTTCCACCTACACACAACTCCAGCATCCCCTCCACCTACACACAACTCCAGCATCCCCTCCACCTACACACAGCTCTACCATCCCCTCCACCTACCCACAGCTCTATCATCCCCTCCACCTACCCACAGCTCTATCATCCCCTCCACCTACACACAACTCCAGCATCCCCTCCACCTACCCATAACTCTATCATCCCCTCGATCTATGCACAGCTCTATCATCCCCTCCAACTACCCACAGCTCTATCATCCCCTCCACCTACCCACAGCTCTATCATCCCCTCCACCTACCCACAGCTCTATCATCCCCTCCACCTACACACAGCTCTATCATCCCCTCCACATACACACAGCTCTATCATCCCCTCCACCTACACACAGCTCTATCATCCCCTCCACCTACCCACAGCTCTATCATCCCCTCCACCTACACACAGCTCTATCATCCCCTCCACCTACACACAGCTCTATCATCCCCTCCACCTACACACAGCTCTATCATCCCCTCCACCTACACACAGCTCTATCATCCCCTCCACCTACCCACAGCTCTATCATCCCCTCGATCTATGCACAGCTCTATCATCCCCTCCACCTACCCACAGCTCTATCATCCCCTCCACCTACCCACAGCTCTATCATCCCCCCCACCTACACACAGCTCTATCATCCCCTCCACCTACCCACAGCTCTATCATCCCCTCCACCTACACACAGCTCTATCATCCCCTCCATCTACACACAGCTCTATCATCCCCTCCACCTACACACAGCTCTATCATCCCCTTCACCTACACACAGCTCCAGCATCCCTGCCATCTATGCATAGTTCAGCATCCTCTCCACATACCCAGGGCTCCAGCATCACCTCCACCTACACACAGTCCCAGCAGCACCTCCACCCACGCACAATTCAGTATCCCCTCCACCTCTGCAAGGCTCCAGCATCCCCTTCACTACCCAGAGCTCTCTCATCCCCTCCACCTACCCACAGCTCTATCATCCCCTCCACCTACACACAGCTCTATCATCCCCTCCATCTACGCTCAGCTCTATCATCCCTTCCACCTACACACAACTCCAGCATCCCCTCCACCTACACACAACTCCAGCATCCCCTCCACCTACACACAACTCCAGCATCCCCTCCACCTACACACAGCTCTCTCATCCCCTCCACCTACCCACAGCTCTATCATCCCCTCCACCTACATACAGCTCTATCATCCCCTCCATCTATGCACAGCTCTATCATCCCTTCCACCTACACACAACTCCAGCATCCCCTCCACCTACACACAACTCCAGCATCCCCTCCACCTACACACAGCTCTACCATCCCCTCCACCTACCCACAGCTGTATCATCCCCTCCACCTACCCACAGCTGTATCATCCCCTCCACCTACCCACAGCTCTATCATCCCCTCCACCTACACACAGCTCTATCATCCCCTCCACCTACACACAACTCTATCATCCCCTCCACCTACACACAACTCCAGCATCCCCTCCACCTACACACAGCTCTATCATCCCCTCCACCTACACACAACTCCAGCATCCCCTCCACCTACACACAGCTCTATCATCCCCTCCACCTACCCACAGCTCTATCATCCCTTCCATCTACACACAACTCCAGCATCCCCTCCACCTACACACAACTCTATCATCCCCTCCATCTACACACAGCTCCATCATCCCCTCCACCTACCCACGGCTCTACCATCCCCTCCACCTACACACAACTCTATCATCCCCTCCACCTAGCCACAACTCTATCATCCCCTCCACCTAGCCACAACTCTATCATCCCCTCCACCTAGCCACAACTCTATCATCCCCTCCACCTAGCCACAACTCTATCATCCCCTCCACCTATCCACAACTCTATCATCCCCTCCACCTAGCCACAACTCTATCATCCCCTCCACCTAGCCACAACTCTATCATCCCCTCCACCTAGCCACAACTCTATCATCCCCTCCACCTAGCCACAACTCTATCATCCCCTCCACCTAGCCACAACTCTATCATCCCCTCCACCTAGCCACAACTCTATCATTCCCTCCATCTATGCACAGCTCTATCATCCCCTCCACATACACACAACTCTATCATCCCCTCCATCTACACACAACTCCAGCATCCCCTCCACCTACACACAGCTCTCTCATCCCCTCCACCTACCCACAGCTCTATCATCCCCTCCACCTACACACAGCTCTATCATCCCCTCCACCTACACACAGCTCTATCATCCCCTCCACCTACCCACAGCTCTATCATCCCCTCCACCTACCCACAACTCTATCATCCCCTCCACCTACCCACAGCTCTATCATCCCCTCCATCTACCCACAACTCCGGCATCCCCTCCACCTACACACAGCTCTCTCATCCCCTCCACCTACACACAACTCCAGCATCCCCTCCACCTACACACAACTCCAGCATCCCCTCCACCTACACACAGCTCTCTCATCCCCTCCACCTACCCACAGCTCTATCATCCCCTCCACCTACATACAGCTCTATCATCCCCTCCATCTATGCACAGCTCTATCATCCCTTCCACCTACACACAACTCCAGCATCCCCTCCACCTACACACAACTCCAGCATCCCCTCCACCTACACACAGCTCTACCATCCCCTCCACCTACCCACAGCTCTATCATCCCCTCCACCTACCCACAGCTCTATCATCCCCTCCACCTACACACAACTCCAGCATCCCCTCCACCTACCCATAACTCTATCATCCCCTCGATCTATGCACAGCTCTATCATCCCCTCCAACTACCCACAGCTCTATCATCCCCTCCACCTACCCACAGCTCTATCATCCCCTCCACCTACCCACAGCTCTATCATCCCCTCCACCTACACACAGCTCTATCATCCCCTCCACATACACACAGCTCTATCATCCCCTCCACCTACACACAGCTCTATCATCCCCTCCACCTACCCACAGCTCTATCATCCCCTCCACCTACACACAGCTCTATCATCCCCTCCACCTACACACAGCTCTATCATCCCCTCCACCTACACACAGCTCTATCATCCCCTCCACCTACACACAGCTCTATCATCCCCTCCACCTACCCACAGCTCTATCATCCCCTCGATCTATGCACAGCTCTATCATCCCCTCCACCTACCCACAGCTCTATCATCCCCTCCACCTACCCACAGCTCTATCATCCCCCCCACCTACACACAGCTCTATCATCCCCTCCACCTACCCACAGCTCTATCATCCCCTCCACCTACACACAGCTCTATCATCCCCTCCATCTACACACAGCTCTATCATCCCCTCCACCTACACACAGCTCTATCATCCCCTTCACCTACACACAGCTCCAGCATCCCTGCCATCTATGCATAGTTCAGCATCCTCTCCACATACCCAGGGCTCCAGCATCACCTCCACCTACACACAGTCCCAGCAGCACCTCCACCCACGCACAATTCAGTATCCCCTCCACCTCTGCAAGGCTCCAGCATCCCCTTCACTACCCAGAGCTCTCTCATCCCCTCCACCTACCCACAGCTCTATCATCCCCTCCACCTACACACAGCTCTATCATCCCCTCCATCTACGCTCAGCTCTATCATCCCTTCCACCTACACACAACTCCAGCATCCCCTCCACCTACACACAACTCCAGCATCCCCTCCACCTACACACAACTCCAGCATCCCCTCCACCTACACACAGCTCTCTCATCCCCTCCACCTACCCACAGCTCTATCATCCCCTCCACCTACATACAGCTCTATCATCCCCTCCATCTATGCACAGCTCTATCATCCCTTCCACCTACACACAACTCCAGCATCCCCTCCACCTACACACAACTCCAGCATCCCCTCCACCTACACACAGCTCTACCATCCCCTCCACCTACCCACAGCTGTATCATCCCCTCCACCTACCCACAGCTGTATCATCCCCTCCACCTACCCACAGCTCTATCATCCCCTCCACCTACACACAGCTCTATCATCCCCTCCACCTACACACAACTCTATCATCCCCTCCACCTACACACAACTCCAGCATCCCCTCCACCTACACACAGCTCTATCATCCCCTCCACCTACACACAACTCCAGCATCCCCTCCACCTACACACAGCTCTATCATCCCCTCCACCTACCCACAGCTCTATCATCCCTTCCATCTACACACAACTCCAGCATCCCCTCCACCTACACACAACTCTATCATCCCCTCCATCTACACACAGCTCCATCATCCCCTCCACCTACCCACGGCTCTACCATCCCCTCCACCTACACACAACTCTATCATCCCCTCCACCTAGCCACAACTCTATCATCCCCTCCACCTAGCCACAACTCTATCATCCCCTCCACCTAGCCACAACTCTATCATCCCCTCCACCTAGCCACAACTCTATCATCCCCTCCACCTATCCACAACTCTATCATCCCCTCCACCTAGCCACAACTCTATCATCCCCTCCACCTAGCCACAACTCTATCATCCCCTCCACCTAGCCACAACTCTATCATCCCCTCCACCTAGCCACAACTCTATCATCCCCTCCACCTAGCCACAACTCTATCATCCCCTCCACCTAGCCACAACTCTATCATTCCCTCCATCTATGCACAGCTCTATCATCCCCTCCACATACACACAACTCTATCATCCCCTCCATCTACACACAACTCCAGCATCCCCTCCACCTACACACAGCTCTCTCATCCCCTCCACCTACCCACAGCTCTATCATCCCCTCCACCTACACACAGCTCTATCATCCCCTCCACCTACACACAGCTCTATCATCCCCTCCACCTACCCACAGCTCTATCATCCCCTCCACCTACCCACAACTCTATCATCCCCTCCACCTACCCACAGCTCTATCATCCCCTCCATCTACCCACAACTCCGGCATCCCCTCCACCTACACACAGCTCTCTCATCCCCTCCACCTACACACAACTCCAGCATCCCATCCACCTACACACAACTCTATCATCCCCTCGATCTATGCACAGCTCTATCATCCCCTCCACCTACCCACAACTCCAGCATCCCCTCCACCTACACACAGCTCTATCATCCCCTCCACCTACCCACGGCTCTATCATCCCCTCCACCTAGCCACAACTCTATCATCCCCTCCACCTACACACAGCTCTATCATCCCCTCCACCTACACACAGCTCTATCATCCCCTCCACCTACACACAACTCCAGCATCCCCTCCACATACCCACAACTCCAGCATCCTCTCCACCTATGCATGGTTCCAGCATCAAAGGATCCTACAAGCGAGTGTTGAGTGATCACAGACACATCTATATGGCTCTGTCCACATGAGAAATAAACTCAGTTTTGTGTTCCTCTCCTTCTATAAATTTGTTGTATTACTGTGTCCCTCATGGAAATCAGGGAGAAAATATTGATCATCTTCTATTCTCAGCTACTTTTACATAGATGGCAATAACTCAGTGCGGTTGACTGAAACAATACTTTTTTTGTTGTTTGTTTTGAGACTTGTCTCGCTTTGTTGCCCAGGCTGGAGTTCAGTGGTACAATTTCAGCCCACTGCAACCTCTGCCTCCTGGGTTCAAGTACCCCAGCCTCCCAACTAGCTGGGATTACAGGCTCCCATCACCACGCCAGGCTAATTTTTGTATTTTTTAGTAGAGATGGAGTTTCATCATGTTGGTCAGGCTGGTCTTGAACTCCCGACCTCAAATGATCTGCCCACCTCGGCCTCCCAAAATGCTGGGATTACAGGCATGAGTCACCGCGCCCCACCTGAAACAATACTTTAAGAAGATGAGGGTCTCTGTGAAGCTTGAGGGATGCCTTCAGCTTTCTGAAGGCTCCTGAGGGACAATTCAATGCATAAGATCCCACAGAGTGGAGCTAGAGCCAATGGATGGATGTCATAGGAAGGCACATACTGTGGGTGAGAAGGCTAATTTTCCACTCTTAAAGTCTTTTCAACACGGAGGGACACCCATTAGCATAATAATCCTGGCCTTTCTCTGCCCATTTATTGGGCAAATGTTGAGTTTTGAAGAAGAAACAGGTCTGCCTTGTTCTCCCTCAAAGGCGTCAATCTCCATCACTCTCGGCCCTGGGGTAGCCTGGTGAAGGAGGCATCCTGCAAGGGAGGCTGGTAGCTGATAGCACTGCCATACCAGGGTGGGTAAGTAGTTAAATCCAGGGCTCATGATTCATGTATCTTTTTGCCCAAAGACATAAACAAAAATCTGCAATTTGTCCTATCCAATTGGTTCAGCACTCATTTGGGGAAAAGAAGGTATTGTTTTTCAGTGCTGCTTCACACCCAACTTCAGATTCCATCTCCTTGGATGATGAGGCCACTGAGGTTATCACCACTCCACTGTGGACAGACTGCCTCAGAAGCCTCCTATCACCCAGGGTGCTCAGGAATTGAGGTTGGGGGTGGCACACAGAAGAGTCCGTCAGTGCTGGGTAGAGGGTTCGAATAGGTCAGTGAGTGGTGTTCCCATTTCAACAAGTCTGTTTCGTTTATAGCAGTTTTATATGCTGGATTCTAAAAATTAAAAAAAGAAAAAGTTTGAAAATCATTAGACTAAATGAATACCTCTGGAAGTCTTAGCTATTCCATTGTGATCCAGAAGGCAGGTATGAATTATGTGGCTGAAAATCAGACCTCAGCAATCTTTTTGCTCATAGTTTTCATTTCTTATTCCTAAATATTGTTTTCTTTCCTCTCTGTTTCTAAGTCTTGTTTTATCAGCATTTTTAAAAAATATTCTTTCTGATCCAGTTTATTTCAAAATGATTGCAAGGTGATTTTTAAAAATATATTTTGTGAGGCAAAGAAACAGAGTCCCACAAAAATATCAGCAGATGTAGAATTAGAGGAAAGATCCAGGGTCAAGTCCAGGCTTTGCTCCTCCCTTTGGACAGAGACTTTGCTGCCCTCAGAGGGCAAGAGTGAGGATAAAGGGGAAAGAGTTCTTTGCCATCATAAAGCATGATAAACATTAGTCTTCTGATTATGATTATTATTGGTAGGAATTCCATATGAATCCTTCCACTGGTGTACTTAAGTGATATTTTATTTAGTAAACTAGTAAATTAGTCAATTCTTATATTGCCAAGAGATTTTGACCTATTCAGAACTTTTAAAAAAATCTCATTATTAGTTAGATAAGTTGATATATTGACTATGAATAATTCATAACCATCTTATAAATTACCTTAATATCTATGATACATGTTGCATGAATACATAAGTTGTTGTTATTAATCTGTTTGACTTTAGAGAACTATATTTTCATATTAGAAGCATTGTGGTTGGGTTTCTATATATTCCTCAGCAATCAATGGGGTCAGTCCCATTTATCATCATGATCCTAATTGCTGGGTTTTTTTGGTGGTTCCTGTGTGCCCATCACTGCAGTGAACACTTGAGGTCTAGAGGTTAATGAATACTGTCCTCACCTGGAGGAGAATATACCCAAAATGAAGAAATCTGGGTCACAAACACATAATTGCAGCACAATATAGTAAGTATGATACCAGAGGAAACCACAGGATGTAGAGAGTGTGACACAGGGCACACAGAGGCATTTAACACGTAGGGGTAGAAAAAGGCTTTCTGGACAGATGCTGCTGCAGTTGGATCTTGAAGGCATAGGTAGATACATAAGGAATAAGAGGAGGGCGTGACAAGCACAGAAGCCATCATAAACAAGGGCATAGAGTGAGTAAAATAACAAAGTGCAGGGAGACAGAATGTGGGCTGCCAGATGTGGGCTGCCAGAGTCCAGGAGAGAAGCAGGAGATGAAGCTCAATGGACAGACTGAATCAGGTCAGGTCATGGAGAGCCAGGCATAGCACGTTGATCAAGAATCAATTCCTAGGAAACTAGCAACATATTAGCTATGTCCAAACCATGTGATAGTGTGCCCTTCAGGGAGATACAGGGAGGCCCTTCTCTGTGACTCTGGCTTCTCACTAGCTCTGGTTTCTGGTCCCTCAAACCCTTAGGAAAGTTGTAATCATGGTATAAATTTTACGTAAGTGGAATGGGCCCAGAGAGGTTAAGTCAATGGCCCCCAGTCCCACATTTGCTAAGATACAAATGTAGAATTCCAAAATAGCACAGCCTGGCTCAAAAGCCAAGCTCTTTATCCCACATGGGACTATTCTGAATTCACCAGAATTAAAGTCCCCAAATAGAAAGGTGGCTTCTCAACTGAGGGCAAGACAATGCGAAAAGAGATAATGAAAATAGCAAGAGTAAGAAGAAACGGCCATCAGATAAATAGGATTAATTACGTAGAGTGTGAAGGCTCAAGCAATGATTACTCCCATCTCTGAGAGGCTAGTCCAAGATCATCAAATCAGACATGTCTGCAGAATAAGTAAGCTATCAGTCTCAGTGCCTCTGGACATTGTGACCATTGTGTCTGTTTCTACTTTGAAAGTTGCAGCGGTTCACTATGGTGCCTTAGAGATTTAAAATTTTATGCTTTTCTGATTTTAATTATACAAGCATTAAATTCCTCCAGCTGACACTGGGGCAGGCACAGAGTCAGCAGCTATGAGTCTCTTATTGTGAGTTCTAAGATCTCTTGTATGAATTTGGTCTTTGTCTCTCCCCCTAGTATTCTTGATGGGTGTATTAGTTTGTTCTTGCATTGCTATAACAAACTCCCTGAGACTGGGTAATTTATGAAGAAAAGAGGTTTAATTGACTCAAAGTTTGGCAGGCTTAACAGGAAGCATGACTGGGGGGACTCAGGAAATTTACAATCATGGTGGAAGGTGAAGGGGAAGCAAGCACTTTCTTCACATAGTGGCAGAAGAGACAGAGAGAGTAAGGGAGGGAAGCACCACACACTTCTAAACCATCAAATCTTGTGAGAACTCACTATCATGAGAACAGCATGGGAGAAATCCATCCCCATGATCCAATCACTTCCCACCAGGTCCCTCCCCCTAACATTGGGAATTATAATTCGACATGAGATTTGGGTGCAGACACAGAGTCAAACCATATTAATAGGCTTTCTACATATGGTGCATTCTGTAGGGAATCCAGAAGGTGTATCAGAACAAACAAGCATAGGAAACATATTCAATGTTCTGATACCAAGCATACACACACTCATGTAGCCCCTCATAAACTTCCTTACCTGAGCCTCACAGGGCATTCAGAATCATATTCAGTGTGGGGTGGGGAAGCAGAAGTGGCCTTTCTGTCTCAAAATTGGACCATCAGTATGGGGCATGGCTGTGATTTGAATGAGGTGTACCTGATCCCAGAGCCATGCTCCTAATCACCACCAATTTTGCCATTCTATAAAAGATGCTCCGTGCTAATGTTAGCTCTCTCTTGGCTCCTGCAGAAAACAGATCAGGCTGTTCTAAGGGATCACTAAGCCACATGGGAGACCACTTAGTGGACCCTGTCATATGAGAACATTTAATTCTTTAGGAAAGCAGCTCAAAATAGGTCTGGTTTTTATTTAAATAACTATAGCAATCATAGAAACCAAAATAATAGTATTTGCATAATAAATCATAGTTTACCTGGGACTTTAAGATCAACTCTATAGGGTTTGTATTACTATTAGTCCCGTTCTACAGATGCAGCGACAGAGGGGTGGATCTCTCAGACAGTGTCAAGAATCAACAGTTTCCTACAAAATCATTTATCAACATTAATAGCTCACAAATAATCTGAGCACATTTTCAGTAAAATTTGGATCATATCAACAACCATGTTACATTCAAATGTCATTGCATGGTTTTGGTAGCTGCATTTGCATAGGGTTTAAGATCAAGTTGTTAAACATATGGCCATGCTGAAGTGACAGTATTGATATTGCATTGCAACATTCTAAAATTGAGACTAGGGCATTTGACTTCTATTTAATGCTGCTCTGCACTTATTGACTGTTTGTTATCTGCTAGTACGCTGCTGAATGCTGTGAACACCTTCTATATGGCATATACCATGGATGTATATGCAGCACTTCTGCAATCATTTATTGCCTCCACTATAAAATAGCAATTATAAGTCTGGGCATGGTGGCTCACTCCTGTAATCCCAGCACTTTGGGAGGCCGAGGCAGGTGGATCACCCGAGGTCAGGAGTTGAAGACCAGCCTGGCCAACATGGTGAAACCTCGTCTCTACTAAAAATACAAAAATTAGCCAGGCGTAGTGGTGCACACCTGTAATCTCAGCTACTCGGGAGGCTGAGGCAGGGCAATCACCTGAACCTGGGAGGTGGAGGTTGCAGTGAGATGAGATGGAGCCACTGCACTCCACCCTCGGTGACAGAAAGACATTGTCTCAAATAAATAAATACAATAAAATAGCAATAATAATAGCAATTACCTATTAACAACGTGGTGAGGAGTGACTAGGGCAGATAATGTAACCAAGGTGCTTAAGGGAGAGTCTGACAAAGGATGGACACCTGGCACAAAATAGGTATTTGTGCTATGAGTACATAGAAGAAAGGTATGCAGCCCTCACTGCAGGTGTAGGGGGAGTGATGGCCCTCAGGAAGAACTCTAAAGTAGAAAGAGGGATGCTTTAGAGGACTCAGCAGATAGAGTGATGTTGCTGGCCATCACAGTGGCAACTGCACTATACAAATATTGCCCCGCTTTTCCCTGCTCTGAAGAGACTGAGGCACAAAAAGGAAATAAGAGGGAAAAACGAAATAAGAGGGAACTAAAGCCTCGTTTTCCTGCAGTCTCACAAACACAGCTGCCCCTCTGCCTTTTGCTTTTCAGGATTATAGACAGATGATATGCATAGGCTATTTCACAATTGGATTTGCTCACAATGACTCTGCAGACAGCAGATTCTTTAATTAAGGCAACTGAAGTCAACACATCATTCCAGTGTGGAGAATACTTAACAATCCACATTTGAAAATGCTGAATCTATCTATTAAAACATTTATAGATGGCACTTTCATTTTCTAGCATTTTACTTCCATTTGTTCTTCATTAAAAGCAATTCCCCTGACTGTGTGCAATGTTCAGCAATTTTGTTAGCAGTTGGCAAATTGGATTCTTAATATTTAATCTAATTGGGAACAACATTACACAACTCTGAACAAGCAATTTAGTTGTCAGATCATTATAAAACCATAAACACCTTTCTGATGAATGCCTTTATTTTTATAATGTGGCTTGAAGGTCCGATTTTTAAAAAAAATTACTAGTCTCCAATTTAATGTGTACACATGTTTCTTAAAAATTACTAAAGAATCACTATGTGTAATATTTTTAAAAATGTGAGACATTGTCTGTTAAATGAAATGAGCGTGAGCTCCACCATCCCATCGGGGTCCACTTAGATTCAGATAATGGCTTTGTAAATTGTAAACTCTGAGATCATGGCTAAGAAGTGACTCCTGAGAGTTCCTGCCTTCATGTGAAAATGCTGAATAGAACTACAAAAACAATATTGGAATGAGATACCACCTACTGGATACGATTGTTGAAAAGATTAAATTTAGAATAAATTAAATGACTGATATGTATTAAGTGCACCGTACGATCACTACATAAATAGTAGCCACGGTGAATTAAGTAATAAGTATTATTGTCATTATTAGTGTTAATTCTTTCTATTAATATCGTTATAATGCCAACAGCATATCATCTCATTTTCCCTCATAATTAGACCACAGTCCAGAGTTACAGGAGACAAACAGATGGAGGAATGGGAGAGGATGGCTAAATTCCGTGTGTTGTTTTCAATTTTATGTAATTTCTTTTTTTTTTTTTTTTAGCTTGATGTCTTTGACTGCTTTAAGACTTGGCTCTCAGATCTGGCAGAAATAGCTTTTGGAGATAGAATTTTAGCTTGTTAAGGATCAGATGTGGAGAAAGTTTATCTCCCTTGCAAATTGCTGTTTATAGATTTAAGCAAGAGAAGGATGGATTTAAACACTAGAATGATGCAAGAGGTAAAAATAAATGAAAATGGACTGGGGGGTTGTACAAAGGAGGGAAAGTCCAATGAACTCACTTAGAAGTAGAGGGGAAGCAGCAAGCTCCGCTAGGCTGGAATCCACTTAGAGGACAGTATCAAGGAGGCTCCCACAATGAACAGGAGAGCCTGATGGATAGTAGAGCTTCTGTAGCCCTGAAGACTTGTGGCTGGAAGTCTGCTCTCAACCCAACTGGACTCAACATAACTTTTGGTGGTGTTCACGATGGCTTTGTTGTGGGGGCCTTTCTAACCCAGGGACCAAAGCCTGATGATCATCCTCCTGTGGTTTCGTGTTGACCTAATTTCTCCAAATCCAGCCTGTTCTGTCCCTGACACCAGTCTCCCATCCCAACACAACTGAGTCTATATTCTATGCCTTCACGTTACCAAATCCATTGCGCAGACAGCCAGGTAATTGCCCCTGGCTTTTTTCAACAGAGATCCCAGGAAATGAGAGTCTATCTCCTCTTGGGAACTGCTCTGCCATATCCCTGACTCAAATACTCTTACTATTTCTATGCAAAGGTAATAAACAGTTCTATCAAGAATAATTATGATTTGTGTTATTATGAATAGCCATATTTTAGAATTAAGCATAATACACGCACATAGCATGCTTAACATGGTGCATGTATGCATTTATTCAAGAATCACTTATTGGGCATTGTTTCTGGACTAGGCACCAAGCTGAACTCTACTAGAAAATGAAAATATTATTTGTGTATGACTTTGGGTTCGAGATCTTTGCAGTTTAGCATGTGAGGCAGCACACAGACTAATGATTTTAGGAGTCTGATAAGTGCTATGATAAATTTATGCATAAATGCTATTGCAGCACAAAGAAAGATGTTTGCATCATTCTCGGGTCAGTCAAGAAAAACACCATGTAAAAAATAATCCTGTTGTTTAAAATATATAGTTAGCCAGATAGACACATAGGTGAAAATTCCAGGCACCTAGATAAGGAAAAACCTACTGCGGAAGGGAAAAATAAAATTGATATGATTCTAGCAGAAAGTACAAGGTTGAAGCTGAGCTTAGACTCAGAGGCATAAAGCAGTATGAAGGTCTCTCTTATTTGTCATGGTGATACATGTAAGATTCAGCACCTCAAATTAGCCTTAGGTGAAGATAGAGCAGAGGGAAGAGGATCAGAAAAAAAATAAGGAAGTTGGGAGTCTGTGCACTGTCTGGATAAGAAGGAATTAGGACATATTTGCAGGCAGTGGAAGAAGGGGAAGAGGCAAAAAAAGCAAAGACACAGTTTGTAGAAATCAGTCACTAACGTAGACATAAGAGAGAAGAAGGGATGGGGGATAATTCTGAGGTTTCCAGTGACTCAAACAACACAGATTTTTCAAAAAGTTTTAGATCCCATGAAGATGGACATGATTAAATATCTAGAGTCTAACAGCCTGGGCTCAAACCCTAGAACCACCATCCACAATCTACCTAATCTTGGGCCAGTTAGTTATCTCTCTATGCCTAAGTTAACCTTATCTGTAAAATGAGGGAAAACTAATAGATTCCTGGTAGGGTGCTAGTGAAGAGCAAATTAGATAACGTGTGCAAGAACTTAATATGGGAGATAGAAAATAGTAAATACTCAAAATAATATTTTAACTGATATTATTCTATTAATTGAAAGTATGGACTCTGATCTGAATGTTGGCCATAGAGCCATTTCCTTTATATCTATAAACTCACCACCATGATCCCTGGAAATAACTATTACATAGCAAAGAGAACATTAGACTTGGAATCTTGAATCTAGCATCTAATATTTACTAGATGAACAATCCTAGGCAAGTCACTTTCAGTCTCTGAGCCTCAGGCTTCCATTCTATGATAGAAGTTAGCAAGTTGCAGAGGCGTTATCAGAAATACTAAATCAAACAAGAGGATGAAAGTGCTTTGGGACAGACAGAACATTATAGAACCCCCAAATCACGTTGCATTAATTGATATATCAATAATAATTGTCAGAAAGTACAACTAAGGCACTTTGGGAAGGTTGCATGGGCACTCCATTCTCCACACCCTCCTCCCACCCATGAATGGCTCAGATCCTACAAGTGATGCCAAGCAAAGATTAGAGAAGCCCCCAGAAGATATTCTGGCAGCCATGAGCAAGCATCAGTTTCTTTGGACATTCTCTTGGGAATGAGAATGAGATCAGCATAGAACAGGATTCTCTGTGCTACCCAGAGAAAGCAATTACTGAGTCCGAGGGGATGGTAAAAGTCAGTGGAAGCGATATTCATTTCCAATAACAAATACCAGAACAAACGATGTTACAGTGAACAGTACAGTATACATGCTACTACACCTACAGACAAGGAGCCTGTCTGCACATGGAACAATCTGAAGACTTGGTTCCAATAGGGTTTCCTTGTCATATCAACTCCAGGAATAGAAGATCTGCAGTGGAATGGTGGCAGTGAGTTGCTGGTTGCCAATTAAAATCTAAATAACTACAATAACAATTTTTATGAAGACACTACCAATAAGACTTAGAACCGTTGGAGGATAGCTAGATAGAAGAGGACACATCTGATCAATTCTGAGATAAGCTTTCTTCAGACTGTCTTTTAATAACATTCACACTCATGATATTTATTGAGTTCTAGGTGCTTACACAGATGCTGAAGGTTATAGCATGAAGGCAGACATGTCTGCCTTCACCAGGCCTTCAGCCTGTAGTGAAGACAGACTACTGTCTGCAGTGAGATTGGCATTGCACTAATGGAGAAAGGGAAAGGATGCAGGTAAGGGGTGCTGGGTAATGCCTGTCTGAGCCAGGAACATTCATTCTGAATCCTAAAGAATGGCCAAGAGAAAGCTTCAAAAAGTCAGTCATCTGATGTGCTGCCTTTCTCACTCATTTGGGCAATAAATACCTGAAGTCGTCTGATGTGTTTATGAACAAGTTGGTGGTTGGAAAGTATTACTGTTTCTAAGCCCCATTAAAGAGCCAGTGATGGGTTGCTCATTAGAGAGTGAAAATCTGCTCTCTAAACTCTGATTAATCCACAGGAATCTTTGACTTGGTAGTCTTTGCAATAAGCATATTCATGTAGCCTAACCCATGTTCTTGAAAGACAGCTACAATCCTAACCATCTTATAAAAGGGGAAACGAGGCATGAGGACACATAATAAGTAGACTACAGAGCTTTCCAGGGCTTTGGGCTATGGAGTCTACCAGCTTCTTCACTGTATGGTTATGCGACTTTGGTCAAATAACAGAAACCCTTGTTGCCTTGGTTTCCTGATGCACATGATAGTATAATAATAGTCACCTCAAAGCTGTGAGGGATAAGTGACATAATCTATGTAAGCATTGCCTGTCACCAAAATGACCAGCATCATCACCACCATCATCAACAGCATCATCACCATTATCTAATACCTGACGAATATGCCCACTTAGGTCAAGAGTCTGGAAATTTTGTTCAGAATCTATATTTATGTAAATAGTAACTAAATGAAATAATGTGCTTCATGGCTAGAATTATCAGTATACTTCTGGATAGTCATATCTAGACAACAAAATGGTATAACTGAAAAAGTTCTTAGCTTAAGAGTGGGAAGAAGTAATTTGGAATTCCAACATTGTTCTCTGTAAGATGGGAAAAAAATATCTCTTGCCTCTAGCCTTCCATGTGAGGCTATTCATTTGTTCTCTGATATATTTCTTTTTTTTTTTTTTTTTGTTTTTGAGATGGAGTCTCCCTCTGTGGTCCAGGCTGGAGTGCAGTGGCACGATCTCGGCTCACTGCAAGCTCCGCCTCCCAGGTTCACACCATTCTCCTGCCTCAGCCTCCCGAGTAGCTGAGACTACAGGCGCCCACTGTCACACCCAGCTAATTTTTTTGTATTTTTAGTAGAGACGGGGTTTCACCATGTTAGCCAGGATGGTCTCAATCTCCTGACCTTGTGATCCGCTCGCCTCAGCTTACCAAAGTGCTGGGATTACAGGCGTGAGCCACCATGCCCGGCCGATATATTTCTTTATACAACAGCATTCAGTGAGTTTCCTCCTATGCGTGAGGCGCTGAGGATGTATCATTGTTCATGAACTACCTGGTCCTTTCCTTCATGGAGTTTTTGTAGCAGTGGAGACAAAGTAGGAAGAGAAAAAGCTGAATGTTACTATGAAACAGCCATGGGATGAAGACAAGATACTGGAGGGATTCTTTCAGGCCATCCCATAAATGTAAGGAATTCTTATTTCTGTATCAAAAATTACCTCTGTCTTCCAAACAATGAAACTATTAATGGAAGTCATATTTAACTCCCACCTCTTCACACTAATTGGTAGACTTTAATGGGTGAAAATTTAGTATTTATGGAAACATGATAACTAAGATTACTTCCAAATGTGTGAGCAATGAGACTTTAGGGGAAAATAAAAATGGAATCCATGTAGATGCAGTTCTTGAATTAACCAAAAAATGTCTGTGCATATGAGCAAAGATAGAAATAATTCTACTTCTATTGCTTCTAATTAAAGCTCTACTAAAAATAGTGAGAAAAATAAAAGGAGAAGGAAAAAGATGAGAGCTACCATTTATTCAATATTTACCGTAAGTCAATCACTCTACACATTAATCATGAGAACGACCATAGAAGTCACATGGGGATAGCAATATGTCCTGCTCACAATCACATATTAATTTAGTGCAATACCAATATAGAAAATAGTGAAGAGTTCAGAATTATAGACGTGGGTTACAATTTGAGCTCTAATAATTTCCCTTAGGAAAGATTCCTGGCGTCTCAGATCCCCTGTTTGCTCCTCTACAGAGTGGGACTCATACTTAGAAATGTTCATGGATGTTAGAAAAGTTAAAAAGATGATGTTTGCAAAAACTGAATATACAGCACAGAGTTGCTCAATAAATATCCCTCCTCCTTTCTTTTTACATGGGCAGTGGTTGCCTTCTTGCCTTCTAAGGTTTGCTACAGGCCACTCTAGAGACCCTGTTCAATGCCCTGCTCCTCCCAAACTTACACACACACACACACACACACACACACACACACACACACACAGAGAGAGAGAGAGAGAGAGAGAGAGAGAGAGAGAGAAAGAGAGAGACAGAGATTTATGAATAGAATGTTGTCCCATCAGACAAGGCAACGCAGCCAGGAAACTGCTTGCCAGGCACCAGTAAAATACTCCGCAAGAAAATGAAATTGATCCAAAATAGAAAATAAAACTATTTCTAAAATTCCAACAATAAAATTAGGTTGAAATAAGTTGAATGCATTTGCAGGTGATGATAAATATCATGTGCCTACTTACCTGGCTAACCCAGTGAGAGCTGTATCTGTAACTGCCATTAATAACCACACATCTGAACACTAGTAATTTGGTCTCCATGGAAACAGAAGGTACTATCTTCACTACTGTTCATAGATGGATCTTTTATTATTTCAATATTTGAAAAGTGATTTTTCAAGATGATGGAAACTGTAAAATATATTCAATTATGCATAACATGGGAGATAGGAAGTGGGGAGTTTCAAATATGCCTTTGGTTTTGCTTATTTTTCAGGGAGAAAAGAAAATGACACTGATGGGGAGAACAGGTTGATATTTTAGAGGAAAGGATCACAATTCCTAGATCTCCTGTAATTTCTAACATTGTTAAACCTGGAACCTGTCCCTGGCAGCTTTCATTGTAGGGGTTGATTTGCTGCCTTTAGTCATTTCACAGAAGTCCACCAGGTACCAATAAATGCCCAGAACCCTAGTGAATTAAGGAAGGCCACTCGGCAATCACACAGTGAGGATCATAAAATCTGGGTAAATATTTGAGATGGGGATTGAGAAAATAACACAGAAGCATGGTCTAAGATACCAAATGGACCAGGCCTTCCTATTCCTCCACTAGTTAAAACAGAAAACCAGGGTCATCCTTGTATGTTCTTTCCCTCTCACCCAGACGTGTTCATTCTCTCTCTTAAATGACTCACTTTACCTCCCTCCCCCATTTCCTATTGCATTAGCACGGATCAGGTTCTCCCTTGGAATAATCCAAATGTATTTTTACTAGTCAGCTCTTTCCCTCTAGGAACTCATGTTCTGGTAGAAACAGAAACAGATGCACAGGTGCTTGTGATAAGCAATTCATATGAACTATTCATAGACAACAGCTAATGAAAGGCTGACCTCCTGCCCTGGATTATCTCATGGATTTTAATATATTAACTCATTTTCTTCTCACCCCAAACATACTGATTTTTCTGTTAATATTATTTCTATTTTACAAATGCTTTAACTCATACACAAATAGGGTGATTTGCCTAAAATCACACAGACACATGCACAAACACACACACACACACACACACACACGTGTGCTCATGTGCAGAATTTAACAAAGCAGAGAGCAGAACATAAGCAATCTGGGCCCAGTGCCCCATGGTGATAACTAAAGCAGGTATATAATTTGAAATGCTTGGGTTGCCAAAAGGTGACAGTATTTCAAGAAGTATTCTCTTGATTGGGTCACCTTTCTAGCCAGGAGTCTAGGATAGGCTTGCTGTTTCTTTCTGAGCCCTAGGCAAGTGTAATTCAAATGCCACTCTAATCAGCAGCTGAAGTACCACCCTCTCCTCTGGGGCACCTTGGGAAGGTCCTACGCATCAACTGCTAGTGAGAGGCAAAAAGCATCGTTGTTGAGCCTGGAGCCTCTGAAGCCACACTTCCCAGGTGTGTGTCCTGCATGACTGCTTACCAGCTGGTTCCTTGACCTTTCTGGGCTTCAGTTTCTTCATCTTAAAAATGAGATTATTAATGACCTGCCTTATAGGTGGACACTTCATTTAAATGAGTAAATAAATGCAAAGAGCCTAGAAGCATATCTAACGCATTGTAAGTGCTTGGTAAGTATTGATGAAGAAGAGGGTGAGGGGCATGGTAATGATGCTAGTGGTGGTGATAATAAAATTGAAAACGGCTATCACTTCTATACCACAAGAACTCCCCCCAACTATTTCGAGTCCTGTGTTCATATTGCCAGTGTAAATTTCATCTCATGGTTTATAAGAAAATAGGAAATAGAACAACAACTAACTGCACATATATAAATGTTCAAAAGTCCCATATAAAAAGGAGAGTAAGAAGCGAGGGACCACTGCCTCAGCCAACAAGGAGAAACAAATGTACTCACCCACATGAAATAACTAAAATATAGATAAGACAGCTGAGCAAGTTTTTCAGGCTTTGGATGTCAGGCTGCATAGACTAAAAACGAAGTGAGACCTACTATTGTTTATTCTAATATACTTCCTGAAGGGAGTTTCTGGGCCATGATGCAGAAAGATGAAACCCAGGAAATTTCTAGCTGACTCTTTGTATTAGTCTTTTCTTGCATTGCTAGAAAGAAATGCCTGAGACTGGGTAATTTAGAAAGAAAAGAGGTTTAATTGGCTCATGATTCTGCAGGCTGTCCAGGAAGCATACTGGCTTCTGTTTCTGGGGAAGCCTCAGGAAACGTACAATCATGGAAGAAGGAGAAGGAGAAGCAGGCACCTCTTAGATGGCAGGAGTAGGAGCAAGAGAGAGAGCAGGGAAGTGTCACACACTTTCAAACAACCAGATCTCCTGAGAACTCACTCACTATACAGCACCAAGGGGGATGGTGCTAAATCATTCATGAGAACTCTGCCCTCATGATCCAATCACCTCTCAGCAGGCCCCACCTCCAACACTGGGGATTAGAATTCAACATGAGATTTGGGGAGGACACAGATTCAAACCATATTACTCTCAGATTTGAGAAGACAGAATGCAAATTGCAGGGCGTTTAGGTGGGCTAGAGTTCACAGGACAGAGTACTGAATAGGAGAGCCAAGGAAACAATTCCCAGAGCTCATCCAGGACTGAGAATTAACTGACGTATCAGAATGAAAAAACTCATAATTCATGGAATATTGAGGAGAAAACTCAGAAGGAGATTACCTCAGTGATTGGGTAAAATTAGCCTAGAATAAAAGCTGCTCTGATCCCACCGAACAAATCTTAAAAAGCAAGCTTTGGAAAGATCAGATTCCAAGTAACTTAACCACATCCAATTACAAAGCTAAAGAATGCATATGTATTGTATATATGAGTGTGCACACACACGCACATGCGCACACACCCACACATATCCAGCACTGAAAAATATAAAACCACAATGCCTATCATTGAATACAAAACTACTAGGCATACAAATAAGCAGGGAAACGAAATACATGTAAAGAGAAAAATCAGTCAATAGAAACTAATTCAGAAACGGCAGCAATGATAGAGTTCTCAGCAAGGACAGTTGCAAAGAGAAAGAAGATGATGTAGAGAGTGGGAGGTGGAGATGTGGAAGACAGAAAAGAGGAGATGGAGAGAGAGAGAGACGGGAAGCTGAGAAAGATGGAGAAACAGAAGGCAACTGAGAGGTAAGGGGATAAACAGAGAAGCCATGTAAGTAAGGAGAGAGATGCCTGGAGAGAAAAGGCAGATACAGGAGGAGGTGCAGGTAGTGGCAGATAAAAGGGGTATAACAGGATGACAGAAAGGGGGTCGAATAGCAATCGCCTGCCCACTGCTTCTTAACTCTTATCACAATTGCAATCATAACTAATTGGTGCAATTATCTATTTATTCTATATATGCCCCCTCCCCAAAGAAAAACTTCCCCACCAAAGCCCTGTCTGTCCATATAGCCAGGATATCATCTGTTTTATTCACTGCAGTTTTACCAATGATTCACACAGTCCATTGAATATAGCAGGGTGGCCCAAAGTTACTGAATATATTAAAGAAGAAGGGGACAAATATAACTGTTATTTTACTGACCAGGCTGAAGAGGTTCAGTAACTTGCTCAAAGACAAAAGCTAGTAAGTAGAATAGTTATATTTAGATGTGGTGGGGCTGTTTGTTTGTTTGTTTGTAGGATTTTTGTTGTTGGTGTTTTTTTTTTTTTTAATTCTGAGCCCAGGATATTCCTTAGAGTCAAAAAAACAAAATGAATTTTTAAAAAAGATTCTGAAAAGCAACCCATGACATGTCTTTAACTGCTCAATGAATAATTATTCTTAAATTATGGATTATATTTTCTCAAGTAGGACAACTGTGAGTACAGACAGTTCAGAGTCTTTACCCTACATTTAGGAGAAAGACACATTGCCTTCTGCAACTGCAGGTAGGGCTGAGACAATGGAATGGACAAGGCTTGGCTGTGTAGGAGGCTACTGTCGGGGACATGAGCCTCCTCCAACCGTGAACTGGGTCCTTTTCATGTTCAGATTCCAAGATTAGGTACACAGGTGTTAGAGGGTGTCTGCCACACTGGTCTTCTGTAGCTTCTCTACTTGTGTCACACAGGAACAGTTAGTTTCTATTTCTGAACCTCCGTTTTCTTGTTCCGAAATGTCAGTGGTGATTTCTCCCTCTAAGGGTTATCACGGGGTTAAACAGGAGAGAACAACAAAATCCATGTGGCAATGACTATTCCACCAGGGCCCATTTATGAGAAGCCTGTTAGTCTGGAAATGTACAGTGAAGAATAAACTACTTCACCCAACACTTGTAGTCCAGGAGCTCTTGACTACAGAGACTGGCAAGAAAATAAGCAGTGACAATGAACTGTAACCGTTGAAATGATAGGAGTGAGCAAAAAGATATTTGGGTCCCAAAGAAGGGCCTCCTAAACCAGCCAGGAGTCAGGCAAGAGGGTGGGAAGTAGATTAGGACTTTGGAGGAAAGAATGCTTGTGCAGAGTCCTGTAGGAGCAACAAGAATTCCTAAGATAAAGAGGATCCTGAAGGGTATCCCAGGCATAGGAAGCAGCCTACAAACAAGTGGGAAAGTGAGAAAGATCATGTGTTCTTAAGGATCCTTTGGCATGGATTGAAGGATAGAGGTGGCCAAGACTCTAAGTTCATTGAGTATTAAACAATGACAGACACATATCTTACTCAGAGCATTGTGCACTAGTATCGCAGAAATGTGTTAAACTCACATGTTCTTCGCAGTGCTATTCACAAGAGCAAAGACATGGAATCAACCTAAGTGCCATCAATGATGGATTAGATAAACAACATGTGGTCCATATACAACGTGGAATACTATGCAGCCATAAAAAATAACAAAATTATTTTCTTTGCAGCAACATGGATGCAGCTGGAGGCCATTATCCTAAGCAAATTAACACAGGAACAGAGAAATGTCACATGTTCTCACTTTTAAGTGGGAGCTAAACATTGGGTACACATGGATATAAAGTTGGTAAGAATAGAAACTGGGGATTACTAGAGGACGGGGGTGGGGGACAAGGGTTGAAAAATTAACTGTTGCATACTATGCTCAGTACCTGGGTGACAGGATCAACTGTACCCCAAACCTCAGTATCATGCAATATACCCAGGTAACAAAGCTGCACATGTGCCCCCTGAACCTAAAGTAAAAGTTGAAAAAGATAAAAATAAAAAAGCTAAAGCTAGGGAAATACCACGGTTGAAGAACATTGATAATTGCAGACCAAAGAATTGACAGCACTCTGTAGTTAGCACATTCAGGAAGGCATAGGTGTCCAGCTGAGATGGAACAATGCAGAAAGTCATCCAGCATCAAATACAGAGCAGGACTCTTGCATGCACACATGCACACACACACAGACAACGCAAGAGGGGCTAGACAGAACCAAGACCAAAACATTTTTATTTATTTATTTTTTTGAGACAGAGTCTTGCTCTGTCGCCCAGGCTGGAATGCAGAGGCCCGATCTCGGCTCACTGCAACCTCCGCCTAACATTTTTAAAGATATATGTGACTAAAGGTTCCACATCATTGAGTAACAACTAGCATGGAAGAATAGTACTACATTGTAGCTATACCTAAACAGTTAAAATACAACTATTATCTGGTTGGCATATGTTATGGACTTGATGTTTGTGTCTCCCCAAAGTTCGTATGTTGAAGTCTTATTCGGAGGTAAGGCCTTTGGAAAGTCATTAGAGTTGGATTAGGTCATGAGGATGGGACCCTCATGATGAGGTTAATACCCTGAAGGACATTATTAAATAGGCCAGACACAGAATACACAAATCCTGCACGATCTCAGTTATATGTGGAATCTAAAAAAAGTCAAACTTGTAGAAACAGAAATAGAAAGGTGTTTATTAGAGACTGGCTGGGCAGAGGTGGGGAGAACAGGAAAGGCGGGGATGGAAAAAAAAGGACAAATTGGTTCAAGGATAACAAAGTTTCAGTTAGCCTGAAGGAATAAGTTTTAATGATCTATTGCACTGCATGGTGACCACAGTTAATGATAATGTATATTTCAAAATTGCTACAAAATAGATTTTAAACATTCTTACCACAAAGTAAAGGATAAGTTGGTGAGTGACAGATTAGATAGATATGTTAATTAGCTTGATTTAATCTGTACAAAGTATACATAGATCAAAAGAATTACACTGTATCCTACAAATATATGCAATTATTATTTGTCAATTAAAAATAAATAGAAAGAAAATTAGATTGAAGAACAACAAAATAGGAATAGATATGGATCTCTCTTTGCTCTCTGCCATGTGAAGGTACAACAAGAAGGTAGCCATCTGCAAGCCAGGAAGAGAGCCCTCACCAGACACTGGGCTTGTAGGTGCCTTGATCTTTGACTTCTCAGTCTCCAAAACTGTGAGAAATAAATGTTTGCTATTTAAGCCAAAAAAAAAACCCCAAAAAACAAAAAAACAAAAAAACAAAACAAAAAAAAACAAAAACAAAGAAGAAAAAGAAAAAAAATTTTCAATTCTCAGGTGCTGTGTGTGTGTGTGTGTGTGTTGTGCAGGGGTTGGGCAGAGAATAGACACCTACACTATTGGAGGTCAAATGGTCTTACATCAGAGTCAGACACATAGATTAAGGTCCACATAGTTTAATAAGGCACTGCTCTTAGGAGAAAATGATTGAGGGACCAAGTTAGGTCAGGGCAGAAGCTAAGCAAGGATGTATTTTCTACTAATAATTGGGCTAAACTTGAGACAAGGGGTGGGCAGTCTTCCACACCCAGGTGTCAGGCAGTCATGAGTTGTGAGCAGGGATGGGTGAAGCTCTGAGCTTTCAACACCAACCCTCATAGCAGCTGGCAGGGTGGTGATGCATGGTTCCTGTAAAGGAGATCTGTATACTATGCCCAGAGGAGGGAGGAGTAAATTTCAGTTATATTGAAGGTGTAGGCTCATTCCATAGGGGCCTAGCAGAACCTGGAATTCATGTTTAATTAGAAGAGGAGAGAGTTTATAAGGAAATAGTATTAGAGCCCAGTTTTAGAGGTGGATAACTTATTATTTTTATTATCCTATATAACAAGTCATCAAGAAAAATTAGCAGATAAAGTACCTTGAAGTTCTAAAAAAATACAATTTTCTGGGGACCCACCGTGTGTGTGTGTGTGTGTGTGTGTGTGTGTGCATGTCATTTTTTTTTCATTGCTTCTGCAAACAAATATTGAGCATTAGTTTATGTTGAACACTATGGTAGGTCATGGAGACACCGTGATGAACAAGAACATCTTTGAAACCTGCCCTCATAGAACACAGAGTCACTGTTGTAAACTAAGACAAATGCACAAAAGGAAAGGAACAGAATTCTGTTACAATGTATGCTAAAGGAACCTGACAAACCTAGGAGTCAGGAAAAGCTCTCCCAAGGAATTCACGTTTAAACTGATCTGAAGGATGAATAAGGCCAAAGAGTAGGGGTTGTCCAGGAGGTGTGTGCAGCATGTGCAAAGGCCCTGTGGTTGCACAGAGCCTGGCTAACTCAGGGCTTTTTGTGTGTGTTTGTTTTGTTTTTGAGATGGAGGCTCACTCTGTCAGTAGTGGAGGCTGGAGTGCAGTAGTGTGATGTCAGCTCACTGCAACCACCACCTCCTGGGTTCAAGCTATTCTCCCGCCTCAGCCTCTCAAGTAGCTGGGATTACAGGCATGCGCCACCATGCCCAGCTAATTTTTATATTTTTATTAGAGGTGGGGTTTCACCATGTTGGCCAGGCTAGTCTCAAACTCCTAACCTCAAGTGATCTGCCCACCTCAGCCTCCCAAAGTGCTGGGATTACAGGCGTGTGCCACCACACCGAGCTAATTTTTATATTTTTAGTAGAGACGAGGTTTCACCATGTTGGCCAGGCTGGTCTCAAACTCCTGACCTCAAATGATCTGCCTGCTTCGGCCTCCCAAAATGCTGGGATTGCAGGCGTGAGCCACCACACCCAGCCCTAACTCAGGGCTTTCTATACAGAGCCTGGCCTCTCCAGAGCATGCTCCATGACAAACTGTCCTGCCTTCAGCAGGAAAGATATGTTCTTTTCCATGTGGCCCCAGCTCCCAAGTTCACAACTGATCAGATCAGGGCAGGCATGTGACCCAAGGGCAGCTAATCCCTAGGATGTCCAGTGACCTTTGTCATGGCTGTTGCTAAAACCTCTGCTCAAATATGGATGCTCATCTTTGCCCTAGTCAAACCAATTATCCTCTTTAAAAGTGTTTTCTGGGAAATAATAACAAAGTCAGCTATTTGGGAGTGGTGGAGTGAAATAATTAAATACAAAGTGAATCTGCAAATCAAGGGCAGCCCACGCAGTTGACAATGGCACATTAGTAGGGACATTCATGAATAGGATCCTATCCAGCCCTGCTGGGACCTGCCTTGGATCCAGAATTTTTTACTCCAATTAGCAAAACTCCAGGCATACAACTGCTCCTACGTTTGGCATGCTATGAGAGTCCTGTTACTTGTTTTCTTAAATTTATTATTGATAGCTTTATTGGGGTATAACTGACATACAAAAACTGCACAAGCTTAATGTATACAGTTTGGTGAGTCTGGGCATATGCACATGTTCATGACACCATCACCCCAATCAAGGAAACAGTCACATCCATCACATCTAGATGTTTCCTTGTGCTTTCTGGTGTGTTTTAATTTTGTCTCTCTTTTTTTTTTTTTTTGGTGGTGGTGGTGGTAGTTGTTTTTTGGTAAGACCACTTAATATGAGGTCTGCTCTCTCAACAAATTTTTAAGTGTACAATACAGTATTGTTAGCTCTAGGCATTATGTTGTACAACAGATTTCTAGAACTCATTCATCTTGCATAATTGCAAGGTGAACTGCAATGAAAAAATAACTGCATATTGTCATATGTCTCTGCAGTACATCTTTAATCCTGCTATCAAGGCAACCTAATAGAATATGCAGAAGGTTGTACATTATAGCTTCTACTGCCTTCTTCATACACACAGAAAAGCATCCGTTTCTGAGCCATGCATGTGACTGCATTCTGACCCTGTCTTGGGCACTTTATGTGTGCATTGTCTCTAGCTCAAAGAGGTTAAATGATGAAATCAAGGACTAGCGTGACTAGGACTAAATTTGGACCTATGTGTTTGACTCCCAAGTCTATCCCTTTTGGACCATTCCAAGAGACCTCAGTTGGAGGTAGACTTCAGAATCATCGGGTAATATTTTTTTTTACTGCTATCCAAACTTCACTCTCGCTGGGCTGAATCGGAATCTTTAGGTGTAGGGCTGAGGTTTGCATAATTTAAGAGACTCCCCAGAAGGTTGTGATGTGCACTCCTGGTTAATAACTATTGCATCACCCCCAGCTGCAGGAGCGGGTGTTTTCTGCCTATTCCCTGACACCATATTCAAGGTTGTTTACCACTACTGAGCTGCTAAGAAGTGCAAATTTGTTGCACTTCTGATGTTTATTCCTATGTCAAAGAATACAAGGAGATCTTTGAGGGTGTGGAGCTTGAGAGACATATGTTGGTGGGGAGCGGACCTGTGTTTGACAAGGTAGGTTTCACAGGCTGAGCTGAATGACAGACTCCCCTGAGCCGGCTTACTGGGAGTGTATGTCATATACCCTACAACTTCTGGTTGCTCTTCGGAATTGACTTTTCTTCCTCTTAAACCTCAAGCAGTATCATCAGGCCAGCATGGGACTTAGGAAAAGGAGGAAGACAGGAAGAGGACAGCAAGGCTTGCAAGCGCTGCCTGCAATGCAGCGCAAGGCCCTGATGCCCCCCTGGTTCCCAGGATTCTCTCCAGCCATCCAGCTGCAGCATCTGTTCTTCCTGGGCCAGCTACAATTTCAGACTGAGGACAGAGAAGCAGGGGTATCCAGTAAATAGGTATGAAGTAACCTGTTAGTCTGCTGATTGGGTTCCAAACAGAGCACAGCTGCTTTTGCGTTGACTGCTTTATCCCTCCTGCGAAGCGCCCGTGTTTCCCTATATGAACACTCACACGTGTGTGTGTGTGTGCATGTGTACACCACACTCACATGGAAATCGGCAATGCTGTCAGCACAATGCTGTTTGGTCAGTTTCTGGCTGTCTTCATTACTAAGAGCAGTCATTTAAGGAGTTTTATGAGGTTTACACCATTGCATCTTCCCTCCATGCATTGCCCCTGCTGTGTCCTACTCTTTGGCACCTTCTTCATGGGGCCTGCCAGAACCTGAGTCTGAAGGACTCATCTCCAAGTGTGTCTGGGCGTGGCATTGGACACCTTCTATGATCTGACCCATCTCCCATTAAAGCTCACAAAGCATACACAGTCTCAAGACTATAATACAGATGTTAATGATGTCTTGCACATCAGACTCCCAGTCTTCAATAAATATGGTCCTTTCATCTAGGGCGCCTTTCCCCAGAGACCCATAGTTATAGTCAGAGTAGGTTAGACAGTGCTGAAGTAACAAACGACCCTAAACTCTCAGTGTGTAACAACACAAAAGCTGAGTTATCACTGTGGAAAAGGCAGCCTTTGTGGGCAGTTTTACAAAAAGCAGGGAGTCAGTGTTTCAGCCCTTCCATTTTGTGATGCTGCCACCTTTAACACACACCTTCTGTATTAGTCTGTTCTCATGCTGCTAATAAAGAACTGCCCAAGACTGGGTAATTGAGAAAGGAAAGAGGTTTAATTGACTCCCAGTTTCACATGGCTGGGGAGGCCTCAAGAAACTTACAATCATGGCAAATGGCACCTCTTCTCAGGGCGACAGGAGAGAGAATGAGTGCTGAGAGAATGGGGAAGACCTTATAAAACCATCAGCCCTCGTGAGCACTCACTAACTATCACAAGAACAGCATGGAGGAAGCCACCCTCATGGTTCAATTATCTCCACCTGGACCTGCCCTTGACACTTTGGGATTATTACAATTCAAAGTGAGATTCGGGTGCGGACACACAGCCAAACCATATAACCTTCCAAAGGCACCACAGAAGGAGGTGGAGAGTAGCACATAAAATATTTTTCAGGGATGAGATATGCATCCACTGGCTAGAGTCCAGACACATGACCCCAAACTAACTACAAGAAAGGCTCAGAAATGGGTCTTCAATTGTGCATGTAAAGATGAAATGGGAATACAGCCAATCTCTGCCACCATGGTCATTCTGATCAGCCACAATCTATTTCACTCTTCTTTCCACATCTAGAGTAACCACATTCAAGGGGAGCAGCCCTAGGCTCATGAAGTCCCAGCTCCATACTGAAACTGCAGAATCCCTGAGTGATGGGTGCTGGGTTGGCATTAGGTCTGGAGGTGACTCTTTTACGTCCAACAACCTAAGACCTGGACATATAAATTCACTACCCTTCAGAATGTACAATACTAGAAAAATAAGAGGATAACTGACAAAATCACTCCCATTAGGAGGAATAGAGAAAAGCCTCACTCATAGAAGCCATGGGTCTACAGTAGTTCTCAAATGCTGCTGGGAAGGCAAATTGAAAGCCCTCTACTGCAGCTGGGAATGGACTCATGGTTAGACACAAATTCTGCTGCTGGTTGGAATTCCTTGTTCCATGCCCCTGGACTCACGTAAGCTGTGCCCGCTGAGTCTCCTTCTAGGATACTGTTCACCATTATTCTTATTCTTCTTGGAATGTTCTGAGGTAGACAGTGGGAACATGGCACTTTGGGGACTATATGTTTTTTAAAGCCTACCTCTTGCCCTATAGCACCAGAGGCCAAAGGGTTGATAACAGTCTTAAAGAGTCAAATATTCTTGGAGTCCAAGTTGGTAGTTTCTTTGACAATATAATTTTGTTTAAAAAACTGATTAGGCTGTCAATCTATCTGTTTCTGGTCTCCTAGTAAACACATTCAAAGTTTTAAAATCTGCTTTGTTGCTTGGCTCTTCATGTGCAGGTTACATGAAGTTACTTTTTCAAGAATTTCTAATTTATTATTTTATTTTTATTTTGTTTTATATTTGTTTAGTATTTATTTATTTTGAGATGGAGTCTCGCTCTGTCACCCAGGCTGGAGTGTAGTGGTGCAATCTCAGCTCACTGCAACGGGGGTTCAAGCAATTCTCCTGCCTCAGCCTCCCAGTGCTGCTGGGACTACAGGTTCATGCCACCACACCCAGCTAACTTTAATATTTTTAGTAGATACAGGGTTTTGTCTTGTTGGCCAGGCTGGTCTCAACCTCCTGAACTCAAGCAATTTGCCTACCTCAACCTCCCAAAGTGCTGGGATTACAGGTGTGAGCCACTGCTCCTGTCCTCAAGACTTTTTAAAATAGCTAATTTGTAAACTCCATGAGAGTAGGGACCAGGCAGACTTGTTCACCACCAACACACTCATCCTCACACCTGAGGGGTTTAACATAACCATTGTCCACATCACATCAGTGCAAAATAAATGGCTTAGACTCAGCTTCACTAACTGCAAAAAAGAGCAAACACTAATATAACTTTTTATTAAGGAGATACCTATTTCTCTGATGACTCCGTGCTAGGTACAGAATGTGACAGATATGGCTTCCAACTTACCAGGAATATGAAAGGAGGTGAGCAGGTGAAAAGTGACTCAAAGTGGACAAAAGACAAGTGTTGGACACAGTCAGATCTGGAGTCACATCCAACCCTGCCAGGAGCTGTCTGATCCTGGCCAATTTGCTTAAGTTATTAGAGCTCTAGTTTCTTCAACTATATAATGTGAGTATATTCAGGAAGGTGTGAGGAGGCATATTAAAAATATCCAGCAGAGAGCCAAACATAAATAAATGCTCACTACATTTACCTAACATACTTATGTTACAAGATCCATGGGTTTGTAATGTCACCATCAACGGCATCCCTGGGTGGAAGAATGGGGAAAGGAGAAAAAAGAGGGTGGGGAGAAAGGGATTCCCCAAAGGGGAAATACCTTACCCTTCCTGAGTCCCAGACAAATCTTATAGGTTAAGAAGATTTCATCCTCCCATTAAGAAAAGAAGAAGAAACAAAGGATCTGAATGGTTAAACGGCTCACTCAAGCTCTCACAGTTAATCCACGGGAAAACCCAAGATTAGCCCTACCAGGTTTCCTTACTCCAAGGCCACTATTCTTGCTCTATGCCCTGCTGCTCTGTCACCTTGTACTCACTCAGTATGTATCTACTTCATGTCTGTCATGCACCATGAGCCATGCTGGGCACCAAGGACATAGTGGGGGGAGCCCTGGACTGTCTGGGAAGGAATTCCAGTGCCTCATTGTCACCATGTGACATCTCCATCATGCCCAGAAATACTGGTGTGGAGCATGGCTTCAGAAGGCAGACAATGTGGAACAAGGCAATTTTCAGTAATAAACTAGGGTGGTGTATAATTTAGCAATACTGTAGACCTTTGCATTAAAGAACCATTTTTATTGATTTATATGATTCATGAAAATGAACTGTGGAAATATGTTGGATTCATATGCAGATTGATGTAATGCACCATTTACTCAAAGCCCTCCTTAGTGTGTGTACGGTATGGCAACTTGTATTTATCTTGCAGGATTTTATTAAATCAAGCAATCATTTAAAAGATAAATTTTAAAATTTTGTAATTTTAATGGGGGCAAATGCAAAAGTACTTAACATCTTAATTCTTAAAATAGAAGTTATGAAGTACAGTTTTTTAACTATAAAACTTTTTTCTTTAAATAACTTGTGTTTTTATGTTTTCTTGGTAACTTATTTTTTATTTCATTTTTTAAAAGTCTAGTAAAAACTTTTAATTTGAAATCTATCCTCTTAACAAAATTGTAAGTGTTCAATACAGTATTTTTAAGATAGGCACAATGTTGTACAGCAGATATCTAGAATTTATCCATCCCATATAACTAAAATTTTATACCCATTGAACAGCAACCTCCCACTTTCCCCTTCACCACTGTCAACCACTATTATACTATCTTTTTCTATGAGCTTGACTATATTAGATACCTCATATGAGTGGAATCCTGTAGTATTTGTTGTTCTGTGACTAGTTGATGTCACTGAGCATAGTCCTAAAATTCATATGGAATTACAAATGATCTCAAATAGCCAAAGCAAACTTGAGAAAGAAGTACAAAGCTGCAGGCATCACACTTCCTGATTTCAAAATATATTGCAGAGCTATAGTAATTAAAACAGTATGGTAACAGCATAAAAGCAGATATATAGACCAACTGAATCAAATTGCAAGCCCATCCAAACTCACCAAATTGTAGACGCTAAATATGTATAGGTTTTATGCCACTCATACCTCAATAAAGTGGTTTTAACATAATAATAGAAAACTAAGAAATGAACCAACTCATATACAACTGATCTTGGATAAGGTGTTAAGAGCACACAATGGGAAAATGGCTGCCTCCGCAACAAATGATGATGGGAAAACTGGATATCCACACATAAAAGAATGACATTGTACCAATATCTTACACCATATACAACAATCAACTCAAATGGATTAAACACTTAAACGTCAGACCCAAAACTGTAAAACTCCTAGAAGAAAACATAAGGGGAATGCTTCATGACATTAATCTTGGCAATGATTTCTTGGATATGACACCAAATGAACAGCAAGGAAAGCAAAAATAGACGAGCAGGGCTACACAAAACTAAAAAGTATCTGCACTGCAAAGGAAACAATCAACAGAGTGAAAATGCAACCTGCAGAATGGAAGAAAAATATTTGCAAACCACATATCTAATAAGGGGTTAATATCCAAAATACATAAGCAACTCCTACAATTCAACAACAACAACAAATAAATAAATAAATAAATAAATAAATAAATAAATAAACTTGATTTTTAAAATTGGCAAAGGACTTGAATAGTCATTTATCCAAAGAAGACATACAAATGGCAAATGGGCATATGAAATGATACTCAGCATCACTGATTATTAAGGAAATGCAAATAAAAAACAAAATGAGATATCACTTCACACCTCATTGTCATCATGTGACATCTCTCATCATGCCTAGAAATACTGGTAAGGAGCAAGGCATCAGAAGGCTGATGGCATGGAACAAGGCAATTTTCATTAATAAAAAGGATGGTGTATAAGTAAGCAATACTGCTGACTTTTGCATTAAAAGACTCAAATGAATTAAACTTGTCAACACTTATCTTGTAAAAAAAAGATGTGTTGACAACAGTATAAAAGATAAGTATTGAAAAGAACATGGAGAAATTTGAATCATTGTACAACATTGATAGAAACATAGAATAGTGCAGCCACTATGAAAAACAATATGGCGGCTTCTCAAAATGCTAAAAATATAATTATTATGTGATCCAGAAATCCCATTTCTGAATATATATCCAAAATATTTGAAATCAGAATCTCCAAGAGAAATCTGCACTCCCTTGATCATTGCAGCATCATTCACAATAGCTAAGATATGGAAACAACCTATATGTCTATCAATGAATGAATGGATGAAGAAAAACATATCTGTATATACACACACACTGGAATATTATTCTGTTTTAATAAAGAATGAAATCCTGCCACATGTAACCACAGGGATGAACTTGAAAAACATTTTTTTCTGGTAACTTTGGTCCTTCTCTAGGTAGTTAACCTTAAAGCATATTATTTAAAAATGTCAAACAGTGGCGCCTCTTGCATTCAGCTACTTCATCAGTATACAGATGTCCTTGTGGCACACTCTGTGTATAGGCAGACATGCTGCTGCAATGAGTGTTAGTAAAGCCTGGGGCCAGAGAGGACTCAGTTCTAGGTTCACATCTTCAAGCCTTGGGGAAGTCCTCCAGGCTCACTGGGCTCAGTTTTTCTATGTCTATAATCAGGAGACGATAATGAGGGATAATAATAATTGCTCTCAGAGCTGAATTATGACTTTTGTGGGCCCCAGGCACCTTTGCCTTCATAGGCCTCCTTCATCCATAAAACAAGTATTTAAAATTATATTTTTGCACCTGTTTGTATAAAGGTGACTATAATTCAGACTGGACCATATTCCTTATTTTTTTCTGATTTTAAAAGAAATCAAAACTTTCCTTTGGTCCTTAAAAAGTACTGTAGACCCTAGCCACTGTGCCTACTATGTCTGATGGCTACATCTACAGTGGCCACTCATCGTAGATATAAGAAGATGTAAGTCTCTATCTCCTCACCTCACTTATTGACTCAGCACTAACTGACACCCACAATGTGTCAGAAACTAATGGGCACCAAGGGCTCTAGAAATGAAGATGCTACACCAGGCTGGGATGAAGACTTGTCATTTCCATTGCTGCATCACAAACCCCTTGCACAGTGCCTGAGACAGAGTTAATGCTTGATTAGTGTTTGATTAGTGAATAAACCAATGGCAGTATCTCTGCTCAAAGAGATGTCCTGTCTAGAGACAACATAATGACATGTTTAATGATAATTATGCATGTCTGTGTCTTACGTATGTGACTCTACATCCTCATGAAAAGAATATGAGGGTGTTCACAATAACAAGCAAGGGCATATTCAAAGCAAGGGCAAAGTGCAAAGAATCCAATAGAAATGGGTATAAGAGAATAAGAAGAAGAGCCTACTTAGAAGAAATAAGATTTCTGCCTGAGAGGCAGCTCTGTGCCTCAGTTTCCCCCTCCCCACCCTGCCCTGCCAGACACACACCTCCCATCAGAGGAGAAGGGGCTGTCATGGCACAAGGCTTGGCATGGTAGGAGCCTTATAAAGCTAAGCACATCCTCTTGTCCAGTGTGAGCATTACCCACTCTGAGGAAGATATTGTTCTACGATTCTCTGCAATTCAACTTAAAGACAGCTTCAGAGTGGCAACCTTGTACGTTTTCTCAATGACATGCATTCCTCTGTCTGGGAAACCATCTTCTAAGTAAAACAAAGGAAGGAGGATTTCACTTTGTTGGCCAGCACACTCATCTCAGAGAAAGGTGCTCCCCACCGCAAGGCCAAACCTATGATCTCCACGGGTGAGGCAAGGAACTGGGAAGCTCAATGTGCAGGCTGGAAACAGGTCTGTTGGGAAAGTCAAATGCCTGACACTCTATCTGTAACTTCTTTTGTTCTTCTGCGTTCAGATGTTCTCAGATTCCAAGGCATCCAACACTCATTTACTCAACAAAGGCTTCGTGGCCATATGTCACGTGCCAGGCATACATAGGTAAATAAAACAGAAACGCACCCTGCTCTGGTGGAGCTTAGAGTCTAGAGTCCCACTTCTGGATATATATCCAAAATATTTGAAATCAGGATTTCCAAGAGAAATTGGCACTCCCACGTTCATTGGCACATTATCCACAAAAGCCAATATGGAAACCACTTAAATGTCCATCAATGAATAAATGGATAAAGAACACACACACACACACACACACATCCCCACATACACACTAGAATATTATCACGTCCTTCCAAAGAAGGACAAAAGGTATCACAACCTTCTTTGGTTTAACATTCACGTCATGGTTAATGATGGGGATGAGGAGATGGCATCAGGCTCACTGATTTAAAACTCCAGCTTGGTCCCTGCTCAGCTGTGTGGCAGCAGTGACATACTTAAACTCTCCCAGTCTCAATGTCTTCATTTGTAAAAGGAAATATGAAAGGGCCATTCTGTGAATTGAAGAAGTCCATGCACATAAGTGGCTTACCAGCATATTTGATGTAAAGTAGATGTTCAAAAATGTGATTCGAAATGATCAATAACATGCTTTTCACACTATGGTGAAATGTGTAATTTTTAATTATTCCTTTGTTTCATGTACAACGTGGTGAATGGATCACAGGATCCATTAAGGGTTGGCACTGAGTTTTATTCATTGTCTTAGTCCCTGCAGCTCACAGATCCTAGCACACAGTAGGAGTTAAATAAATGGCTGATAGATAAATAAATGAGCACATGTACTAAAGCCCCTGCCCAAGGAAATGGAGATCTGAAGACAAAGAAATCTCCGTAAAGTCCGTGTCTTCCCACCAGGCTGCCATTCCTCCGTCGGATGACGGAACAGCCCTCCTTATGTCAGTGAGAAGAAAAGCGGTGTGCAGCCTTCCTCGGGGAAGAACAGGGTGCACCTCACTCTGAGTAACGGGATCCTTGATTTTTTTTTTTTTTTTTTTTTTTTTTTTTTTTTTTTTTTGTTGGAGACAGAGTTTCACTCTGTCGCCCAGGCTGGAGTGCAGTGGTACAATCTCAGCTCACTGCAACCTCTGCCTCCAGGGTTCAAGTGATCCTTCTGCCTCAGCCTCCTGAGTAGCTGGGATTACAGATGCCCGCCAACATATCCAGCTAATTTTTGTATTTTTAGTAGAGACGGGGTTTCTCCATGTTGGCCAGGCTGTTCTTGAACTCCTGACCTTTGGTGATCTGCCCGCCTCGGCCTCCCAAAGTGCTGGGACTACAGGCGTGAGCCACAGTGCCCAGCCTGAATCCTTGATCTTTAATGACAGTCTGTCGGAGCCTGAGTATTCATCAGCTGTGATGGCTATTTATGTCTCAACCTTGCCAGTTCACAAAACCCAGGTATTTGGTCCAACATTACAGATGTTTCTGTGAAGGCATCTTTTACAGGAAATTAATATTTAAATCATTAGACTTTGAGTAAAGCAGATAACCCTCAGTCGTATGGGTGGGCCCTGTTCAGTCAGTTGAAGACCTTTCAGTAGAAAAAGACTGACTTTCCCCAAAGAAAAAGAAATTCTGCCAGCAGACTGCATTCAACTTGGATGGCAACTCTTCCCTGGGTCTCCAGCCTGCCAGCCTACCCTGTAGACTTTAGACTTGCCAGCCTCCACAAGTGCATGTCCCAATTTCTTAAAATCTAAAATATACACACACATACACATTCACACACACACACATATACAACTTATTGGTTCTGTTACTTGGGAGAAACTAATACATCGAGCATGTGCCAGCTGCCCCCAACTGGACCAGGCAGTGTCAGGGATATCACAGCAAAAGCAGCACACAAAAGGCTAAAGGAGGCCTCTGGGATGATCATATCCAATTATCTCTCTATACCTTGAGAAACTGAGACCCAGAAAGGGTAGGTGCCTGGCCCAAGGTCACACAGCAGGTTGGCACTGAGGAAAACCACGTGGCAGACTCTTCACTCAATGTCTCACCACAAGGCTGCATTGAAGCTCTTGGAGTAACATTTGATTTAATTATGTGGATAAATGACAGAAAAAAATAATATCAGCAGGAGGTTTTTACTGGGCATGTTTGCGTCAGGCTGTATGCTCAAGGCCTTTATAAGCTTATTTCATTTAATCCTCTCAGCAACCCTGTGAGCCAGGCATTAGTATATCCTTTGACTGATAAGCCAAGAGTCAAAGAGGGTAAATAATTCCCCTAGTGTGAAGCTGCTGGTTTCAGATGCAGAGGGAACATAAGCGCTTGCTCCACCAACTCTAAATGCGGAATGTCTAGATGTCAAAGGTGCTGCAGGAAAGAAAAGAGGCCACGAGGGGAGAGGGGCCAGGGCTAATGAGAAAAAGACATGGCCTGTCTCAGCAACCCTTACCTCCCTGTGATTTTTTACGCCAATCAGCTCGTTTTGCTATGAAACTCCAGTTTTGCAAATGTCTCTGCAAGGAAAGGCTTATTTTGAAGGGAACACCTGTTCTCTAATCCTTCCAGCTGATGCTACAATCTGTGCGGATTCCAATGTTATTTGTTAATGCGCTGGGCTTCTCAGGGATTTGGATACAAAGCTCCCAGGGGAGGTGGAGGGAGTGGATTTTATTCTTTGCTTGGCAGCACTTGTCTGGTGGGAAGGCACAGGGTGGGTGCACAGCACTGAATCTGCATAATTGGATGGGACCCAAATGGAAAATGCACAGGAAAAGAATCAAGTCCTGAAAATAACCCATTGAGCTAAACTCCGTGAGCAAGTTCAAAGCTAAGCACTCACAAATAAACCATTTTATCTGAGTCTGGTCAAAGACAGGGATGTCTGCTTTGACACACATCCCCAAAAATAGCCAAGAAGAGAAATAAAAAGAAAATGCTATACTGTATCATGGGCCTAAGTCTATTTCTGTGATGTTTTTATACATATTAACTTCTGAAATCCTCCCTAGAAGGTAGATGTGATCCCATTTCACAGTTAAGAAAACTAAGTTTCCCAGTCCCACCAACAGTGTAAAAGTGTTCCTATTTCTCCACATCCTCTCCAGCACCTGTTGTTTCCTGACTTTTTAATGATCACCATTCTAACTGGTGTGAGATGGTATTTCATTGTGGTTTTGATTTGCATTTCTCTGATGGCCAGTGATGATGAGCATTGTTTCATGTGTCTATTGGCTGCATAAATGTCTTCTTTTGAGAAGTGTCTGTTCATATCCTTCACCCACTTGTTGATGGGATTGTTTTTTTTCTTGTAAATTTGTTTGAGTTCTTTGTAGATTCTGGATTTTAGCCCTTTGTCAGATGAGCAGATTGCAAAATTTTTCTCCCATTCTGTAGGTTGCCTGTTCACTCTGATGGTAGTTTCTTTTGCTGTGCAGAAGCTCTTTAGTTTAACTAGTTCAACATTTGTGGAAGACAGTGTGGCAATTCCTCAAGGATCTAGAACTAGAAATACCATTTGACCCAGCCATCCCATTACTGGGTACATACCCAAAGGATTATAAATCATGCTGCTATAAAGACACATGCACATGTATGTTCACTGTGGCACTATTCACAACAGCAAAGACTTGGAACCAACCCAAATGTCCATCAATGATAGACTGGATTAAGAAAATGTGGAACATATATACCATGAAATACTATGCAGCCATAAAAAAGGATGAGTTCCTGTCCTTTGTAGGGACATGGATGAAGCTGGAAACCATCATTCTTAGCAAACTATTGCAAGGACAAAAAACCAAACACCGCATGTTCTCACTCATAGGTAGGAATTGAACAATGAGAACACTTGGACACAGGAAGGGGAACATCACACACCGGGGCCTGTCATGGGGTGGGGGAGGGGTGAGGGATAGCATTAAGAGATATACCTAATGTAAATGACGAATTAATGGGTGTAGCACACCAACATGGCACATGTATACCTATGTAACAAATGTGCACATTGTGCACATGTACCCTAGAACTTAAAGTATAAAAAGAAAAGAAAAGAAAACTAAGTTTCCTCAAGAGTGAATGAGTTCCCCCAAGCCACATAGCATTTATCATAGGAGGCATTTGTAACCAGAGTCTGCTTTCTACCACATTGTAACAGTCTCAGAGATAGAAATTTGGCTGGGCCATGCTCAGATATGTCATCTGTAACAGAGTCTGGTGGACTGAAATGGTCTATCATGTGTGCCATTCCATCCCACTCCATACCAGGTCTAACGTTCTCAGCTGGGCACACACACATCAGCAGAGATGCCCCTCACTCCACAGCTGCCTCCCATTTGGTTACTGGCTCCTGCCGTGTGAAGCAATGAATAGTCTGTGTGGCCTCCGTGTCTTGCTGCTCAGCTTCCTACATGAATATGATTCACACATTTGTATCATTCATTCCCCACACTTTTATTGAGCACTGAGTATGGCAGGCATGGTGCTGGCCCAAGGGATGGGGAGCTGAATGAGTTGGTTTCTATTCCCAGCCACTCAGAGCCCAGTGGAGGAAGGACAGAAATGCCTAGAGAATTGAAAAGAAAGTATTTCTTTTTAAGAAATCAGAGAGTACTTTCATATTAGTGGTGGCACCTGACAAAGTCTTGGAGGGTGTACAGGGAGTTGCACATCAGAGTCCCTCAGGACAGAAACCTTCTCATAATCATCTTCACAACCTCCTGTGGCAGCCTCAGCAAAGGCCCTTGGCTTGGGAGATGAGTGTTAAAATGTTTTGAATTGATCTGTGACCACTGACATTCCCTAACGCCCCAGGCCACATTCCCTGGAAAACAGAGTTTGAGTGGAAGATTTTCAGGCAGTAGGTTCTGATGTTCTGAGGGCCAGCACCGGCTCTGAGACTCTTCAGTCTCTACACGGGGTCTACTGAAACTCTAGGTGCCAGCCCATGTAGGGGCTGAAAGAAGGAAGACTGGACAGAGGGAGAAGCTGAACTGTGATGTAGCCACAGCAAAGGCTTCAGCCGACCACAGGGAGCTTTGCCTCAGTGATAGTCCTGTAGCAAAGGACCCACAGCAGGGACAGTCCAATGACATGCTACAGGGCTCACTGCTTTCCACTCGCTTTCTTACTCATTCAGTTCCTATCTGCTGGGCCCTGCGTCAGTGCTAAGGACGTCAGGTTCTGAGAAGCTCAGTGGTTGACTGAAGTTCTGCATCTACAAGTCACTGGAGTCTACCCTGGAACTGGTCTTATTTGGTTCTAAAATCTGCTCCTTCCATGGCACAGAACCCCATTCTGGCTTCAGGTCCCCTCAGCAGGTTCTTGACAACTCTTTTCTTTGCTTCTCAGGACCATAAAATCATGTGACACAGCAGCTTGGACAAGATGAAGACATGAGTTGGGCAGCTTTTGCCACCAGACCTCCTGGCTGGGTCTCAGAGCTAGCAAAGATGACATCACAGGAGAGCCAGCTGAGTGCATTACCTAATATTCTGAACAGTCTGTGCACAGAGCCTGACTGTATAGGAGGATAGAGCACCTCTTTTGGGGGGCTGACTGGGCATGGACAGTTTATCACACTTATAATGTGGGCTACTCAGAAATTAGTAGTGATAGTTACTATTAATGTGACAGTTACTTTTACGTGTCAACTTACTTGGGCCACAAGGTGCCCAGATGTTTGGTTGAACATTATTCTAGGTAAGCCTCTGAGGGTATGTCTGGATGAACTGGTCAATTGAATAAAGCAGATAGCCCTCTCCAACATGAATAGGCCTTATCCAATCCATTGAGGGCCTGAATAGGACAAAAAGACTGAGTGAGAGAAAACTGTCTCTCTTATTTATTGTCTTTGATCTGGGACATCAGTTTTCTCCTGCCTTTGGACTTAGCCTTGCAAGGGGCCTTATAACACTAGCTTTCCTGGTTCTGAGGCCTTTAGCCTTGGACTGCAATGATACCATCTGCACTCTTGGGTCTCCAGCTTGCTGACTGAAGATTTGGGGGCTTCTCAGCCTTCAAAATCATGTGAGTCAATTACTTATGATAAATCTCTTTGTGTGTGTGTGTGTGTGTGTGTGTGTGTGTGTGTGTGTGTGTGTGTGTGTGTGTGTGTGTTCTATTGGCTGTATTGGTCCTGTTTCTCTGGAGAACCCTGAATAATACAGGCTGTTTATTTACGAGTAGGCCACTAATAAAAACATAGCACATACTGGCTTGGGAGAAATATGAGCAGAATCATACCCTGTGTGGTTAAAGCCCTGCACATCACAGAAGAGTAGGGGATGTTTCCAAGGATAAAAGAACAAGGGGAAGGACAGGATATGCATATTTAGTCAGCAGCTAGTGAGTATTGGATACCGGGCTAGGAACTTTACATTTATTACAACATTTGGGTACATATAACACTCCATGAGATTATTAGCTACTGGGGAGCCCACTCTACAGGTGGGAAAACTGATGTTCAGAGAGTGCACAAATGAAAGTGGGAGCCAGGTTTTGAAACCAGACATGGCTTTCAATGTTATCACGTAGTCTGAGTGGCCCCCTCACAGGACAGCCTCCTGACCTACAGAGAACCATATTCTTCCAAGAGACCACATATAAGAAGTATCATATGAAGACCATATTCCCTGTATCTATCCCAGGGCTTGGCCTTAGAAATATGTCTGATAGAGCTTGTAGTGATAAAAACAAGGGGTGGAAAGATAGTGAAAGGAAGGGTCAAATTAGCAAAAATCTCTGAAGGGGATGTTTCAAAGAAGCATGAATCTCATAGAACATACACTTTGTAAAGTAAAGTTTGAAAGTTTTGAAGCAACTGCCCCACACAGGCCTTACCTCTGAGGAAGTCGGCTTGCAGTACCCAGCTCCAAAGACCAAGTTTTCCAGAGAAATGATAGACTGTTCTTGTCCGGTGTCTGGGCCACCTTTACCAAGCCAGGAGCCTCTTCCTGGACGAGTAAAACTAAACAAAAGATAATTGAAAGGGTGAAAAAGGAGGTAAAGAAAGCGATGGTGCCATTAACTCAGCCCCTTTGAGGAGTGTCCCTGTGAAGCATTTGGGATAAGTCATTTAGGAGTAGTTCACGCCCTAGGGAGTGTTTGCATGTGACATTTGTGGATATTTTGATGATAAAGAGGGTACAACTGGCACGTAAGCTTGAAAGTCAATGATGATACACATCCTACAATGTGTGCATGTAAATGCCCACCCTAAATGCCAACAACATACCTGTAAGAAACACTGAAGCAGAGCTCCAAGCTTATATCACTAGAGGGGAAGGTGGCATGGGCTCCGAAAGTTTCAGGGGCAACTCTGACCAGACAAGGTCTGAGTCCTGTCTCTGCTCCTTCCACCAACTCCTCCCTCCCTGGACCTCTTTTCTTCTGTGGAAAAGCATAAAACATCTTCCTCCATGATCTGCATGAGAGTCTAATATGATGTCAAAGACTGTCCTAAGCCAGAAAGCACTCGCTGTGTCAACGCTAATTGGGAAGACCATAACCTGCTCAGCTCACAAATGTGCAGTTCCTGCCCAGCTCTGCAATCCAAAGATTAATGGACATATTGTGATGGCAATGATCAATTTCAGGATCAAAGGAGATTAGGAAAAGATGTGTGATTCTTCAAATTTATCATATTTGAGTTTATGACCATCTTCCTCTGTCTTTACCTGTTTGATTTTCATCAATTGATATACCAGTAATGTTTACTTATACTCATATTCTTTTTTAGATCTCTTCTGTTTAATTTCTTTTCTAATGGATGTTTTGTCATATTGTGGATACTATATTCTAGGCATGTTTTAGTCCCTCAGTAAAATTTAAAGTCTCTGATGGCAAAGAGGGTCTTGACAATAAATAGCCCCAGGTGACATCATCTTCATCATCTTCACTATGGGTGCTCAGGAAACATTTGTGGAAGGGCTTAATCCAAGAGACCCAGGTTCCTGCTTAAAATATTGACAGGAAAATAAATTTAGCATTATATTTAGGTTTAATTCATTTATTCAAATGTTTATTAGGCCCATACCATATGCCACGCAGTGGGTTAGGTGCTATGATGATAAGATGATTGAGGCACAGCCTTCACCTTAAAGACATTTGTCTAAAGAGCAAAGGAAACCAATAGATGTAATACAATGAAGGAAAACTCAGGCCAGTGTGTGCAGGAGGGCAATTTATGATGCAAACGAGGTGAAAATAATGTGTCCAGAGATGATCCTCAGAGTATGGTCAAGCAGTGAGGGGGCAATAAATCCAGCCTCTCAGGGTTCAACTCCCTAAAGGCTGTGTGACCTGAGGCAAGTTTTTAATCTCCCTAACTCTGTTTCTCCCTGTCAGAAGGTTTGATACCAGCACCCTAGCCATTTGGTGGTTGTTGGGGTCCCATGGGATAAGCCAGAGGCAGCTTCCAGTACAGTGTCTGGCAAGCAGCAAGGCTTCCATCAATGCTAGGAGCTATCTGTTGCTAATACCACACATATAATAAAATAGAATCATTGTTCTGATTTGTTTTGAATTGCAAGTTGAAGCAACTCTCTAATTTAGCTATAAGATGGATAGAAGGAACATTCCAGAAGAAAAGTATAAAGTGTCTATGTGAATACTCCTGGCACATTCACTGGACAGACTGCAAATTAATAACTAAAATAATTTGTTATTTACTTAAGGGTGGTCTTAATTAGCTTTTCTGGTGGATCTGAATCCCTCAAGTGAAATCCAATCATATCCATTTGGGTGTTAAAAATTGGATCCTTTGCTTCAGCTTGTTTTAGTGAAGGCTAAGGGGTTTTGGAGGTTAAATGTTAATTTCACACCTGTTTCACGATAATTGTATTTAACTGATGCTATGAAAAACTGCTTTTCTGGAAAAGCTAGTGCTTGCCCTATTTGACAGGTATTTCCCACAAACTTAAAGGGTTCCCTTTGTTTCCAGCTGCTGTGATCCAACTGATAGAAGTTCTTCCTGCAAAATCCAGAGGACAGAAGACAATTCTATTTTTACCCCCAACCCTTAAGAAGTCTAGCCCTTACTGTGAATTTCTGTCTGTGTTTCACTCCAGCAAGGTTGCTGCGGACAAACTTGCAAAAGACTCTTTCTGTCGGAAGGTTAAACATTTTACTAAGATTTCTAAGATTCCCAAATTCTCATTAGAATAGTATCAGGGACCCCATTATAAAATGGGAGTGAAGCCTGCTAATATGGTTTCACTGTGTCCCCACCCAAATCTCATCTTGAATTGTAGTTTTTGTAATACCTACATGTTGTGGGAGGGACCCAGTGAGAGGTAATTGAATCATGGGGGTGGTTACCTCCATGCTGTTCTCCTGCTAGTGAGTGAGTTCTCATGAGATCTGATGGTTTTATAAGGGGTTTTCCCCCATTTGCTCAGCACTTCTCCTTGCTGCCCCCATGTGAAGAAGGACATGTTTGCCTCCCCTTCCACCATGATTGTAAGTTTCCTGAGGCCACCTCTGCCCCGCAGAACTGTGAATCAATTAAACCTCTTTTCTTTATTAATTACCCAATCTTGGGTATTTCTTCACAGCAGCATAAGAATGGACTAATACAGTAAACTGGTAACACAGAGAGTGGGGTGCTGCTATAAGGACACCCAAAAATGTGGGAGTGACTTTAGAACTGAGTAACAGGCAGAGGTTGGAACAGTTTGAAGGGCTCAGAGGAAGATAGGAAAATGTGAGAAAGTTTGGAATTTCCTAGAAACTTGGAGGGCTCAGAAGACAGGAAGATGTGGTAAACTTTGGAACTTCCTAGAGACGTGTCGAATGGTTTTAACCAAATTGCTGACAGTGATATGGGCAATGAAGTCCAGGCTGAGGTGTCTCAGATGGAGATGAGGAACTTCTTGGGAACTGGAACAAAGATGATTCTTGCTATGCTTTAGCAAAGACAACATTTTGCCCCTTCCCTAGAGATCTGTGGAATTTTGAACTTGAGAGAGATGATTTAGGGTATCTGGTGGAAGAAATTTCTAAGCAGCAAAGCTTTCAAGAGGGAGCAGAGCACAAAAGTTTGGAAAATTTGCAGCCTGATGATGCAATAGAAAAGAAAAACCCATTTTCTGGAAAGAAACTCAAGCCTGCTGCAGAAATTTGCATAAGTAATGAGGGACCCAATGTTAATCACCAAGGAAATGGGGAAAATGTCTCCAGGGCATGTCAGAGACCTTCATGGAAGCCCCTCCCATCACAGGCCCAGAGGCCCAGGAAGAAAGAATGGTTTTGAGGGCCTGGGACCAGGGCCCTCTTGCTGTGCACAGCCTAGGGACTTAGTGCCCTGTGTTCCAGCTGCTCCAGTTATGGCTAAAAGGGGCCAAGGTATAGCTCAGCCCATGGCTTCAGAGGGTGCAAGCCTCAAGCCTTGGCAGCCTCCACTTGATGTTGAGCCTGCAGGTGCACAGAAGTCAAGAATTGAGGTTTGGGAATCTCCACCTAGATTTCAGAGGCTATATGGAAACTCCTAGATGTCCAGGCAGAAGTTTGCTGCAGGAGCAGACCCCTCATGGAGAATCTCGGCTAGGGCAGTGCAGAAGGGAAATATAGGGTCAGAACCCCCACACAGAGTCCCCACTGGGACACTGCCTAATGGAGCTATGAGAAGAGGGCCACCATCCCCCAGACTCCAGAATGGTAGATCCACCAATAGCTTGCACCATGCACCTGGAAAAGCCACACTCAACATCAGCCCATGAAAGCAGCCAGTAGAGGGGACTGCACCCTCCAAAGTCAAGGGGCACAGCTACCCAAGGCCATGGGAGCCCACCTCTTGCATCAGCATGACCTGGATGTGAGACATGGAGTCAAAGGGGATTATTTCAGAGCTTTAAGATTTAATTACTGCCTTATTAGATTTTGGACTTGCATGGGGCCTGTAGCCCCTTTGTTTTGGCCAACTTCTCCCATTTGGAACAGCTGTATTTACCCAATGCCTGTACCCCCAATGTATCTAGGAAATAACTAACTTGCTTTTTATTTTGCAGGCTCATAGGCAGAAGGGACTTGCCTTGTCTCAGATGAAACTTTGGACTTGGACTTTTGGGTTAATGCTGGAATGAATTAAGACTTTGGGGGACTGTTGGAAAGGCATGATTGTGTTTTGAAACGCAAGGACATGAGATTTGGGAAGGATTGGGGTGGAATGATATGGTTTGGCTATGTCTCTACCCAAAGCTCATCTTGAATTGTAGTTCTCATAATCCTCACATGTGGTGGGAGGGATCTGGTGGGAGGTAACTCAATCATGAGGGCAGTTACCTCCATGCTGTTCTTGTGATAGTGAGTGAGTGCTCACAAGATCTGATGGTTTTATAAGGGCCTTTTATCCTTTTGCTCAGCACTTCTCTTTGATGCTGCCATGTGAAGAAGGACGTGTTTACTTCCACTTCCACCATGACTGTATGTTTCCTGAGGCCTCCCCAGCCCTGTGGAACTGTGAGTCAGTTAAACCTCTTTCCTTTATACATTACCCACTGTCAGTTATTTCTTCATAGCAGAGTGAGAACAGACTAATACACCTGCTCTCTGCCCTTTCGGTTGGCATAAACACTTTGCATCACCAAACCGGCCTCCAATCTGATGTAACTTCCAGTCTAACCAACTCAAAGCTGCTGGAGTCTTTACAAAACATAGATCTTACCAGGTAACTCTACTGCTCAAAACCTTCAGTGCCTCCTTTTTATACAATAAACAAATTCTCAATTCCTTAATGTGTCATTAATTACTGTATTAAACTATAACTCCAATTTACCATCCCAAATTCACTTTTCACTGTCACAGTCTCTTATCCTCTGGATGTAGCACAAAGGCTGTTTCTTCTAGAAAGATTTCTCTCATGTCCCTGAAGTAGAATTGCTTCTTTCCCATGCTAACAATTACATACCATGCACTACATGCTTATTATGTGCTAGACATGAGGCCTAGGTGAGGGCTTGGAATATGGGAGGTGCTAAATAAAAATCGACTGAATGAATGGCCAAAGGTTTTACATGTGCTGTCTCATTTAATCATTCTAAAAGCTTTCTGGTATGTACCGAAACTGAAACTCACATGCTCAAGCTAACGGAGTTAACAAGCAGGGGGCTCAGATTTGCAACATGGGTTTATCTAATCCTAAAAACCATCCCTTTAATTCCTACCCTACACTGGGTTCCCACATCCCTTGCTTAACAGGTATTGCTCAGAATTACAGTTTGGTCTATATGTGTTTCTGCCACACTCTGAGACTTTAATGATGCCAGACTTGATTTATCTCAGAGCTTCCAGACATGGCCTCTCTAGAAGTGGCTAAAGCTTAGTGACACCCACCTTGAAGCAAGCATGTTTTCACCACATGCAGCACTATATACCTCACCCCATTGCACCTCCTCATCATCCCTGTCGGGTTAGTATCACATCTCATTTTTAAAAAATTTCGGCTGGGTGCAGTGGCTCACACCTATAATCCTAGTACTTTGGGAGGCTGAGGTGGGTGGATTGCTTGACCTCAGGAATTTGAGACCAGTATGAGCAACTTGGTGAAACCCTGTCTCTACAAAAAATACAAAAATTAGCCAAGCATGACGGCTCCTGCCTGTAGTCCCAGCTACTTGGGTAGCTGAGGCAGGAGGATCACTTGAGCCCAGTTGGCAGAGGTTGCAGTGAGCTGAATTTGCATCACTGCACTCTAGCCTGGGTGACAGACAGAGTGAGATGCTGTCTCAAAAAAAAATAAAACAATAAAAGTAAAATAAAATAAATGAAAATTCCTTTGACTCATTCATTGACTTATATGTTGAAACAGATGCTAGAAAAGTTAGGTGACTTATCCAAGGATCCCCAAAAAGTAAGTGGTAGGGCTAGATGATAAGATGGTCTTGACTCCAGCCGATGAAAGAACAATTTGATCCTAGGGCCCCAGAATCCGCTGCAGGAAGCTCTGCCTTTCCTACCCCAGGCTGTCTGTCACCTTCTCTTGCCTCATCTTCAGCAGTGACAGCCTGCTAATCCCAGGACCTGACCTCACTAGCCTCACCTCGCAGAGGGCAGACAGATCATGCCCTTAACTCTGTGTTGAAGCTGTGATTTGCCAAGCCTTGGAGTGCATTAGCAGCTAGGGAATATCCTGTGGGAATATTCTTCACAGGATGATAGCACTCTCTGTTGCTTTCTTGATTCTATGTCTCCTGTCACTTCCCAAGGTCAGGTCTGCTGTCCTTTGTTTCTATAACTGTGAATCTTGTAACATTTTCTACCAAACTCTACCACAACAGCATTTACCATATTATAATTTCATATATGCGAATGGGCCCACTTCACTGGACTGTGAACTCACTGAGGGAAAGATCTATTCCAAAGTATTTTTATATTCCGTAGTAGAATGTACTGCATATTCACTTACACTTTCCCTAGAGCACAGCAGGCCCCCAGTAAATACCCATTGAATAAAAGAATAATGGAGCCAGGAAAGGAACCAGCAGATGGGCGTGGTCACTGGATCACACCTCCAGGGGCAGCAGCTCCTGGTCACGTGGCATGGGTCAGATTGGGTAACTAATTTCCTACTCTCTGACCCCAGCAGAGAACAGGGGCTTCAGGACAAGAACAGCAAACGTAGTGAAAATTCTAGTCTCCTGTACATGCACTTAAACTGTCAGCACTGAGAAGCCATTCAGAAAAGGGAAATCAGGAAAGATCCCTTTTGGAAACACCATGCTGCAACATTCTATGCATAAACATTGCACACATGGAACTTTTGCCCATGTGCATGTGTAATGTTTTGAAATTATTTCATGCACCTATCTGGTCATGCTGGGAGTAGATATGAAGACAGGTGAGCATGGTACAATATGCTAGATGCTGTCAGTTCTGTCCCTCTACTTGGGGCATTCATAGAACCTCAGTGCTTCACATGATCTGGAACATGTTCTGGGAAAATTCACTGAAGGGAAGAACCAAACCATATGAACGGGCTGGGTGTGGTGGCTCACGCCTGTAATCCCAGCACTTTGAGAAGCCAAGGAGGGTGGATCACCTGAGGTCAGGAGTTTGAGACCAGCCTGGCCAACATGGTGAAACCCCGTCTCTACTAAAAATACAAAAATTAGCTGGGCGTGGTGGTGGGTGCCTGTAATCCCAGCCACTCGGGAGGCTGAGGTAGGAGAATTGCTTAAACCCAGGAACCAGAGGTTGCAGCAAGCCGAGGTGGTGCCATTGTACTCCAGCCTGGGCAACAAGAGCAAGACTCCATCTCATATAAGTAAATAAACAAATAAACAAATGAATGAACCTTCTACATTGGAACAAATAACAACTTGGGGAAGAAAAAGAAAACTAAGCCCCTAACATGTGCCTGGTATGATCTTCATTTGAGATTCACTAAAATCTTACGTAGATGGGACACACATTAGTGTTCCTGTCATAGAGGATTATGTGGCTCAGGAACATTAGATGACTTCTCAAAGAAGGCACAGTTAGAAAAATGTGAAGCCAGACTCCAAGTCTTCCTGGTGTAAGCCATAGTTTGCAGGTTTTCGACTTCCGGGTTCCACACCAGTCTCCCTTTGGGACCTCCTCCTTCCTCTCTCGCATGCTCCTCAGTGAGGCCCAAAGCTTAAACCTGCAGCCTTAGAGAAACTCCCTTGCATGTGCTGATCTCTCCTGGAAAACTCCCTGCCCCTCTACCACACCTGCAATGGAAGGTGGCTCCCACATATCAGGGCTGCCTCTGAACTTCATACCTGATCAATGGCTGCTGCAGAGCCACCAGGGCAGCATGGACGGTCACCGAGATCACAGACAGGTGGAAATAGTCGAACATGACCGGGACCTGGTGGTGCAGACCATTCCGGGGGTGGAAGTGCAGGCCAAGTGTTCGGCTGCTGACCATCGGTGCCCCAGCCACATCCCTCAACCTAGAAGGCAAGCATGTGAGCTCACGTGAGAAATGGTGGGTTGCCCCTGCTGTCCTCCTAGCATGTCTGTATTAAGCCTCTCCATGGGCCAAGCACCATGCATACATCATCTCGTTCAATCCTGCAAATGCTCTGCCTGGTAGAAATCATTTTTCCCACCATTGGCAGATGAGAAAACCATGCCTCACAGGTATCACTAGATATCACACAGCTGCTACACAACAGATCTGGTGACATGCTCCACTGTCACGGACGTCAAGTTCATGTGTCAGTGATGGATAAGAAGCCCAGACTAGCTTTTAAAGACTCTTCAACATTGAAGGCTCCTACTTTTTCCACTTCTTTATTTCCCCCACAGATGCCCAGATGTCCAGTGCTCTCCTCATAACGCTGCACTGACTGTGTGAGCCTGTGTTTTCTAACAGATTCCTACCTCTTAAGGGACTATGACTAATGCGTCTTTATAGTCCCAATACCTAGCCTAGTATCTGGCAGGTATTGAGAATATAAATACGAATTAAAATGAACAACTGACTGACTGAACGAACAAAAGAATGAATGACTCCCAAAGCACAATGCTTAAATAGTCTGACTAGTTTCATCAAGGATTCCCCAATGTCTGCTCCAATATTTTGTAACTGACATGTATCTGAGTCTAAGAGATTAAACCAACTGGCACACGACCCAACAGCATCTTTGGTGATTAAAAGAAGATTGGTTGTTGCCTAAATACAACCTGGGGCCATGTTCCCCAGGAGGACCCAGTGCTAATCTCAAATCCTGAGAACCAGTCATTTGGGCTGGGCAAATTTCTCTGAAGCAGACCACAAGGGAAACCTGGAAGGAGCATCTTTCATGAGAAGAGCAGAGAGGAAATGCTTGTCCTCCATCCATAGATAAGGAAATGAAGCACAGAAAGGGCGAGATGAAGGGAGCAGTCTCTTAAGACCCAACACCATAGGCTTTGCTTCCTTGAAACCCTTGTTCCTCATGTGCAAACAAAGGCCAAGTGAAAGAGCCAGCTAAATTTTTAGAGCTCAGGGTGACTCCATAGATTGAATATGAATAATGGTCCCCTGGTACCAGAAAGAAACCTGTCGGGGAGAGGGTGAAGGGTCTAGGCCATGAATCTCAGCAAGGTGTTAACATTTACATTCTTTTTAATTCAGGCTACAATTTGTTGAGAGCTTATTATGAACTGAACATGGTACTTTCCCCTTTACTCTGTATGGCAATCACAGGAGGTATTTATTGGCATTATTCTGTTTGTAGAAAAGGAAGTAAAGCCAACAAGAGTTAATCAAAGCCATAAGGCAAAAATGTAATCTTGGACCAGGTCTTCCTGATTCACAGTTGTTTCTGAGTTACTGCTCACTATTGCTTTGAATCCAGTCAGACACAGGTTCCTAAGAATCACAGATATATCCCTAGGGCTTGAACAACAGGAGGTTAAATACATGTCAGTGTAGCAAAGATGGCAAAAATGTTAACAAGAATTTAAGCCACATTAGTAAGAGTAAAGAATTAAGAATGGAGAGGTGGTAGCTCTCCTGTGCTCTGAAATAGATGTATCCAAAATGGAGCTAAAACTTAGGTCCTGGTGGTGGTGCAGGGAGGTCTCTAAGCTCTGAAATGATGGTGATAAACTTGACTGCACTGATAGGAGAGTGTCTGGGTTCTTATAAGGGAAATAAAGCAAACAAAAAAATTAAACAAACAAAAAACACACACAGAAAGAGCCCTAGTATTTAACCTGGAGATGATATAAACAAGGTTTCTGTTTTAGTTTTTGGAGATGGAGTCTCACTCTGTCACCCAGGCTGCCAGGCTGGAGTGCAGTGGCATAATCTCGGCTCACTGCAACCTCTGCCTCCTGGGTTCAAGCAATTGTCCCACCTCACCCTCCCCAAGTAGCTGGGATTACAAGTGTGCACCACCACGCCCAGCTAATTTTTGTATTTTTCAGTAGAGATGGGGTTTCACCATGTTGGGCAGGCTGGTCTCGAATTCCTAACCTCAAGTGATCCTCCTGCCTTGGCCTCCCAAAGGGCTGGGATTACAGGTGCGAGCCACCTTGCCTGGCCAAGAAGGCTTCTTTTCTAAACTGCCATCCAGACTTGGGATTTGTCTGGGTGGTCACAAGAAATAAAACTGAAGTCTACTGAGGGCAGATGAACAGGGATGAATTGTTCCTTGAAATAAAGAAGAATTTCCTGATCAGCAGAACTATTCAGGGCAGAATGGGCCATGACGTGAAGGAGTGAGCTCCCCATCCCTGTGCAAACAGGTTCTGATGGGTCTTTGCAGAGTAACAAGTACAAATATGAGGTTAGGATAAAGCAGGGTTTCTCACCTCATAACATTGACTTTGGGGACTGAATCACGCTTTCCTGTGGTGGGAGGGGGCACTGCTGATTTGTGCACTCTACGATGTGAAGCAGCATCTCTGGCCTTTACTCACTAGATGGCAATATCTAAGTGTGACAATCCTGTCTGCTTCACACCATCCCTGGGACTTGTTCTAAGGCCCTAGAAGAGGTTGCCCTTCTTTCTGATCTATAAAGTCAGAAGTGAAGCCCCGCCCTTATTGTGCTCACATCTCCCCTCAAGCATCCTCCCGAGCTGTGACAACCAAACATGTCTCTGGGCATGGCCACATGTCTCCAGGGGTCAGAATCCTCCTGCCTGCATTGAGAGCCGCCAGACAAGACAAATTTCACAAGCTCTTCCGTCCCTCATATGAGAGGCTCTGCTTCTCTATTTTGTTCCCACCCAGACTTACCTGATGCTAAAGAGGCCAGATGATTTGGTCATGTTTCAGAGCCTAATGTCCACCCCAGGATATGCCACAGATGCCTTGTCATCCTTAAACTCAATTTATGAAAATTAAAAAATGTGGCATTTTCAATCTTTCCCAGCCTCTGGCTTCCTGTTCCTCTTAGCTAATCTTATAGTTCATGAAATCCCTTGCTCTGATTATTATTAAGTGCTCAGGAGAGGAAGCAACACATTGAAGCCTGGCCTCACTTCCAACTAGGAAGCCATAAAGAGGAAGAAGACATTTATTCATCAGATTGCGTACTTGGCCTATTACATATATTGTCTCTCTTAATCATCAGACAGACCTATGAGGTATGTATTCTATAATGATATCTATTTTGTAACTGAAACTACTGAGATTTATGAAAGTGTGGGGACTTCTCCAATGTTTTATAGTTGTTGAGTTTTACACACTTTGAATAAACCAATCTCCTGTATAAAGGCTCTCCATTAACTACTGTTTTGTTGAACAGAAGGTCTCATGTACTGTATACACTGTGACTTATCACATGGAGGGCAGGTTGGAGGCTGATTTCTAGGCTGAGCTTGGAGTTAGCAGCAGGGTTCTGTGATGAATTGGAAATGTCTACCATAAAGCTATGAATGAATGTCTTGGAAGGAAGTGGAACAGAGTGATAGGGCGGGGTGGGTTAATGGAGGCGTTAATGACAGAAACCCCAGATGGTTAGGGGAAAATAGGAGTACAATAAAGTCAGGGCTTTACTTCTGAGTTTATAGCTTGGGAAGAAGGCCAGCCTCTTTTAGGGCTTCTGAGTTCAGTATGGTGCTAGAACAAGTCCTGGCAATGGGATGAAGCAGGTAGGATTCCTCAAGTCTCTACACTATCCTGCTAAGGAGAAAGCAGATGTAATGAGAAAAGCAGGTAGCCAGAGGACTGGGTTCCAGATAGAGACAAAAGTGAGGCATCTGTGAAGTTGAACCCAGACTGTGGCACGAACAAGGTAGATACTCCTGCCAGCCCAGGTACCAGGCAAGACATCAGCGGATGCCCCTTCTCAATTCCCATACATGATCAAGTCCCTGACACTTCAGTAGACATCCATCTTTGGTTCAAATCCCCTTGGACTCAGCTCCCCATGTTATGAACAGTCCCATAATGGATTAGACAGATTTCAGAGACAGGACAGTTCTTGAGAAGGGGAAGAAGTTCTGAGAAGAAATCTGACCTTTTTTTTTTTTTTTTTTTTTTTTTGAGACACAGTCTTGCTCTGTCACCCAGGCTGGAGTGCAGTGGTACAATCAGGACACACTGTAACCTTGAACTCCTGGGCTCAAGCAATCTTTCCACCTCAGCCTGCCAAAGTGCTGGGATAACAGGCATGAGCCATTGCCCCTGGCCAAGTCTGAACTTTGAAGGGATAAAGGGAACAGTTCTGCCAGCATTGGCTCATCAGCTTCCCAATTCCCCATTCTCCAAAGGAAAAGGGGAAACATTTATTGGAGAGGTTACAGAAACCAGAAGTGAGAATTGACTTTAATTTGCAGACAGTGGTCAGTGTGTGCTGAGATTCTGCTAACAGAGAAAGAAGGAGATTTCCTCCCTTTGCCTAAGCCAAGGGAGGAGGTCTTCCAGGGAGATCGCCCTGTCTCCCCTAGAACAGTGGGAATGCAGTTCCTGGTGCTCAACTCATTCTGCAAAGGCCATCAGGAGAGAAGCTGAGGGTGGCTGGATTGGTCTAAACAGGAACGAGCAGGCTTGGCAGAGGAGGTTCTGCACATATGTGGAATGAGGGTTAAAGTGTCCGTGTCCATTTCCCATGGGCCAGATGTGTGTGCTTTGGAAAAGTATCCACCCCCAAAGAGCTAACTGCAAGGAATGAGTCACCCAGCCTCTTGTGAGGCATCACTACATCAGATAACTGCAGGGATGGGGCTGGGTGACTGTCTTCTGGCCAGGGGGTACCTAAGAAGTCTCTTTCTAAGGAATTCACAAGAACATCCTAAGGGCAGTTCAGCGTTTACCATATGACAATCGTACTTACAAATGAACCCCTGCCCTTTCCTCCACTGTTTCCCTCCTTACTGTGCCTGACCCTGCAAAGCCTGCAAACTGCAGTGGGAAAGAAAGGGGGGATATGAAGCCCCCTACCATGCCCTGTTCCTACACTGGGAGTTTTCTACCCTAGGAAAGCCTGGATCTGGAGGTGAGGTAGAGAAAGGAGGCAACAGAAAGAAGTTATACAATGGATGAGGTTTAGAGTTCTGGTATTATACTTCACTGGACTTTTCATACCTAAAAAAGGATGACTTACTTATTAGCTGAAATATCCCAGCTTAGTTGGCCTGACAGCTCAGCCCAGGGTAGGAAGAAGAGGCCACAGAACAAGCTAAAAGAAAGCAGTTCCAAGAAAGAAGAAAGTTGCCTCCTGCATTTAATGAGCAGGTTATAGATAAATGAAGTTTCAAGTTTCAGAGTTGAAACATAATAGCAGATATGTCGCACAAAGATGTAGAATCCTGGAAGAATCTCCTTTGACTCAGAAGGGGATTTGCCATTTGTAGCCTCATAGGGTCATTAATCTAAAACCCCCAATTACTATCACATTGTAAGATGTGTGAAGGTGTCAGACATGAGAAAGTGCCAGTTAGTAAAGCCAACAAGTTATGAGATTTCTGTGTATGCATTTGAGCTGCCTGCCTAAAATGTATGTGGTTTGAAATGACCACACAAACTTTCTTAGCCCGCACCCCTGAGTCAGGGACATTGCAGCTTATCAGGAGATGCTGATCTGAGAGATATTCTGAGGTTCATGGCTATGAGGCTATCCCAAGAGTGGGGAAGAGGGGAGGAGAGCACTGTGCTACTACAATTCAATAATTTCCATGACACTCACTGCTGTTCACTGTCCGTAAAGTGCAGATCCACCTTGAGTTGAAAATCTACTTCACTCAGTGCGTCTTCCATCTGCAAAAGAAACAAAGTCCAAGGGATTTCAGGAGTCAAATCTTGTCCAAATGAAATACTTAGCTGGTCTACTTCCCAAAGTAGAGAAACACTATCTTGTCCAAAAATCAATGTCATTTATGCTGAAAGCAGAATTTCCATGCATGTTTCATGGAGTTCTGGGTGAACAGGATATCTGAGAGTATTACACAAAAAGAAAAATAGAAGGGATTTATATACCCAGTTTGGGAGAAGTCAGTTTGCAAAAAAAATGCTAAACAAGTTTCCTTTTTGCAGGGCTTTTGAGAATCTCATTTGGATTTGATCTAGAATCCCATCTGGGGCAAGAGTAAAGTGTTCTGTAGCACCTGCTCTGGGAAGGATGGAGCAGTGAACTTGCAGTGAAATCCCACTTGGCTAGCAATGGGATTAAGTCAGAGCAATGTCATCTCTAACCCTCAGGCATCCTCTCAGGGCAGGCACCATTGCCCACGTGTCCAGAGGAGGAAGCTCATGTTTGGGAAAGTAGTCACTTCTTCAGGCGTCTCAGCTTCATAAGAAAGCAGCTTCTTCATTTTTGTCTTGAAATCCATTGTATTTAACCATTGTCACTTTAAGACACTGGCATTTTATGTCCTACTCATGGCTGCTTTTGTCCTTTGCTTTAAGAAAAAAAACATACTTTTTAAACACAGGAATCTTTATTCTTCGTGTCAGTTTCTCATATACCCCTGGAAGATGGTACCCCTAGTTCTCTTTTTCTCACATCACCCCCAACTCAAGGGGGCATTACTTGCTAAATACCAGATCTCGCCACCACCTCTACTCAGAGGTCAACCGAGCGTCAGTTCTGCACACCTGTGATAGGACTTGGTCTCCTCCTCATTCACAGGCAGGATGAAGCCCTTTTCAGCCGTAACCACAAAGCCCATGTCTTGTCTATCTTGGTATTTAACGGTGCCTATTACAATTTTGGAGGCGGTGTTATAACCTGGAAGCCTGTGAGCCAAGTATTGTCTGCTGATGTGTCTTGTTTAGACCCCATAGTATTTTTGAAAATGTTTTGAACAAATTGCAAACATTTACAATTCAGGCAATTTCATATTTGTATTACGGGTTTTCAGCTTCTACAAAAAAAAAACAACAAAAAATAAAACAAAACAAAACAAAACCAAACCCTGGACTTGGGAGTGCTGGGCTGGCATTTAGAAACTCATTTGGAAACTGTTCAGATCAGGTAATTGCTGTCCTATCTACCACCATTCACAGTATTCACTGACACGCATTTGGCCTGCAGCTAAAAGCCCCTGGCTATTTTCTTGTGTAGTGTCCCCAGTAATCCTTGTATGATTAAGAGAGAGACTAGTTTTAATTCATTCTTGATCCCTTGCTCCAGAAATAGTGTCTGCTGCATAGAAAGTATCAATGCATCTTTGAGGAATAAATAAAGCTCTTTCCCAATCCCCACCTTTTTTGTTTTTTGTTTCTTTGCAAGAATCTCCTCATCTTCCTGGGATGGAAATCTCTTAACCAAGGATCTCTTTGGAAATGTCTTCCTGGTTAAGTATAATTCATGGAGAGACATACAGATGGAATTTATCTTTAGGTCTCCAGGGTTTAAAATTTGTTATTTAAAAAAAGCATTTAAAAGTTAACATTTTGCTGAATCCAAGTGCTATAAATAACTTCCTTTCCTAGCTTTGTTTTGCATAATCATGAATCTAGCCTCAAATACACAAGGAAAGCATTGCAGCCTCTTGTCACCAGGAAGGGAGACTGGCAAAGTAAGCTTCCCAACTACCTTCTGAGCACGCTTTTGCCTGGGTAATGAAAATTCAAAGTAAACTCCAGTTTAAACTTGCTGCAATTTCCTTAGGAACTGGGAGAGAAATCATTCTCCTGGATAAGCTGTGGCTAAATTGAGCTGGGCTATGACTTTACAATGCTTTAATGAATCTTATTTGCAAGATATTCCAGAATGAAGTCACTGCCTTTTCTAAACATTTATTTCATGGTTGGTTGTTGACTTCCTACCCCTCCCTTCAAAAAGACACACACACATACACACACACACACACACACCATACACACAATGATTTTCCTTTATTCTGCCTTATCTCAATTAGAGTCATCATCTCCTTTCAAGGGTCATTTTCTCACGACCAGGAAGCAGTTTTGCAAACTAGTAGAAATAATGTAAGAAGCTAGCATTTACCGAAGAGTTATTATTTGGCAGGTAATAAACTATCATATACATATACTATTTTATTTAATGTGGATAAAACTATGAGTTAGGAAAGACTGTCCTGTATTTACACATGAGGAAACTGAGGCTCCCTGTGGTAAAGGCATTTTCCCAAACTCAGCTAGTGAGAGTCCCACATCCCAGATGCTGTCAAGGGCTCCATTTCTTTGGCCTTCTCCCATGGTCACGTGTGTGTTCTAGATTGGACGTTCTCTCACTGCTTGGTTTCAACTCATAATGGTGACTCTCTTGTTTTCTCCTCCATTCTTAACTACCATCTTGAGCTTTGTCACAGCCTGATGGCTAAGAGGGCAGCTTCTGAAATCCAGATACATGTGTACAACTCTTAGTTCTATCATTTCATATCTATGAGACCTGGGGCCAATCAACCTCTCTGTTGTTTTCTCATCCATAAAATGGGAGTAAAATAATTACACCTGCTCGCAAAGGATTGTTATCGTGTGAACTAAAATTTAAAAATGTACACAAAGGGCTTTGTTCACAATTGAACTTGACAATTCTCAACAAAGGTTAGCTATTATTATTGCTGTCATTTTCAACCATGGGGGCTGGCCGCATGAGGGTCCCATTCCGCTATCAGCCTCACATAGTGCCCATCCTGCACACTTGTCACAAACACAGACTTTGTGTTCGGACGGCCCAGGTTCAAACCCTGGCTCTACAACTTCCGGGTGGTATGACTTTAGATAAACGCCTTCTCTAAGTCACTGTATCCTCATCTGTAAAACAGGAGTAGTAAAACACCTCATCATGTTGTTGCAATAATTCAATGAGGTATTCCAGACAAAAAAATCAGCACAGCGCCTGCCATACAGCACATACCTTATAGGTATAAGATGCTATTTGTTGGAGTTCAATCAGGCTGGTGGGAAAAATATTAAAGATAGTTATAGTAATAGTCAAAAACTCTCTTGGAAGGCCTGAGAGTTTGCGTAGCTTCAGATTGCTTGGCTGAAGGCAGCCAGGGTCTCTTTGCAGGATCCAGAAAGATTAGGGTGCAAGTACAAAGGAACGTGGGAAGTTTATCTTACTAACCTGTTTACTTGTATGGGCTTAAGACTAACCTTTGTCCTACTAGGGATACTTTACTGCCTCCTACTCAGGGGTCAGCAGAAGTTTATTACCCACAAACTGTGTTTGCTTTAGGCCTGAGAACCTGGCCTTTAATCTTTACCCTCTAGTGGTGTTTACTCATAACTTTCGTTAATTAGTCTTACTGAATAAATATGAGCCTCACTAACTGACCAGGGCTGAGTCGCAACTGTTTACAGAACTCAGCTTGGAGCCTGTAAGCCGCTGGGCCCCTCAGCTGGACTGGCAGAGCAGAATATCTGTGTGTCAGTGTATGTTTATCCATCCATCGCCGAATCACGAGCTTGCAGGAACAGATCCCCCACAGCTAGTGCCCCCGCAAAAGGGGCACTGCCTCTGCTGTTAGTGCTAAGATCCTTGTGACTGTTCTTATAACTCATCCTGAACTCCTTTCACTCCCCAGTAGAAGCTTTTCTTCTCCCAACTACCCTGGACTATCAGTAACTCCAAGCCCATTTCATGCCCAAATCTTAGAGTCAACTTCCATTTATCATTCCTCTCTACATGATGCCTGCCAATGCTCAACCTGAACCCAGTCCTAAGGGCTGCACTTGGTGGCCAGGCAGCTCACCCTTTCCATTCACACAGTTTCCATTCACAGTTATGACCTCTGCCATGATGCTCACCAAGACACCATGCACTATAGCAGCAACTGCCTGTAGCCCTTGGTCTCCTGGGCCCCACTTTCTATATTATTGCCAGACTGACCTTTCTAAATGCCAGGTCTCCTCCTTCTGTCCTGAAGGAGACTCCTACCTTTAAAAAGGAAAAATATGACCTTTGGCAGAGTCTCTGTGGCTCTCCGTGCTGTGTCCTCAACCTTCCTCTCTAGCTTTGTGTCCCTGCCAGTTTCTAGCCCCTTAGCAACAATGCTTTCTTTCCCAAATCTGCCTTCTACTTTACTGCTTTTTATGGGCCTTGCTGTCTTCTGTCTCAGGAGCTCTTAACAACTGGTTACTGTGGAAATCGTGCCCATTTTTCTACTTATCAAAAAACTCTGAATCAACTCAGCCCCCTTTCTGCTTCCAGCAAAAAAAAAAAAAAAAAGAAAGAAAAAGAAAAAAACAAGCCCACCTCTGTCTGAATCACCAGGTCTGGCCTGGGCTCACGAATCTGCATTTTGTATGAGTACTGCCAGGGGACTGTGATGCCGGTGCACCAAGGAATCACACTTTGGAAAATGCTTTTCCTTTTTAAGCCTAGGAAAATGCAATCTTGCTCATAAAATGTGTTTCATATGGTAATCTTTTCCTCTTCTTCCTCAGAGTGGCAAGCATTTTGTTGTTAATAATTGTATCTTCTTCTTTGCTTTGCCTGCTAGGAGCTTAGCACTAAATATATGGGTCACCACTATCAAATATCCAGAGGGTGTTTGTGCATTTTGGTCCAATACATTTACCCCAGCCTTTATTTTCCTGTATATATTTTTCCTCCACTCTGCCCCATTCCATTGCTAACTTTTCTTTTTACTATTCTATGCATTTTGTAAGCCTTCCCAAATCTTCTGTGGGATTACACGGAGTATATAAATAAAATACACACACTACCTCCAGACTCAGTCTTTGCAACTGTTATTATAACATCTCCTCGTACACCTTGTGATTAGTTCTGTCCATGATCATCTCTTGTACTTATCTGTGACTTCACTGCACAACTGAATCTTTTTCATGTCTGAATTTCTTATAGCACATGGAATCATGTGTTTGATGAATAGGCATTTCATAAATGTCTGTTGTTCACAATGATGTCTATGTGCATCCGTGAACATAATTTCTGGCCAACTGGCTATAAGCAGTGTTTTGGTTGTCATAAGCAGACTGATACTAACTGGAAATGCATCCATTCCAAATATACAGTGTTTACAGACATATCCAATTAACTTTTATTATCCCTGATTTGTATATAACAATTAGCTGTGACATTGTTTGCTGCCATATGGATTACCCCCAACACAATAATAATTTATTAGCTTACAGAGAAAAGAAATTTGATAGGAAGAAGAAAACAATATGTAATGTGAAATAGACTCCCCATTCAACTTGAGAACTAAGGCTGGCTACAACCTCACATGACCTAAGGTTGAGGGTTGGGAAGGTCAAACTTGAAGGCTTTAAATTGTCAGGGACAAGAACAATTCTCTGACGGAATTAAGATGGAGCAATGGCCAGGATACCTGAATAATGCCCAAACCCAGCCTCCATCACTGGTTTGTCATTAGCACTCTGCCAGGGTAGCTCTTTGAGATCAATGTCCCAGGGGCAAAGGCCCATGGGAAAAAATGGAGCATTGTTTTCTTATTGGGATTTGGGGAAGTGGACCTTGAGCTTGCAGTCTGTTTAACTGGGAGTTTATTACCACTCTAGGCAACCTAACGGTATTGTTTCCTAAACTAAAGGTATTAACTTGAGTCCAGGAAGGAATTAGAGGATACACTCAAAATGAGGACTCCAGGTACAGTTTATCAAAGGGATGATTTACAAAGTGTGTGGAAGATTTAGAAAAAGCAACTAACGGCTGGGCGTGGTGGCTCACACCTGTAATCCCAGCACTTTGGGAGGCTGAGGCGGGTGGATCGCGAGGTCAGGAGTTCAAGACCAGCCTGGCCAACATAGTGAAACCTTGTCTCTACTAAAAATACAAAAAAAATTAGCTGGGCATGGTGGCGGGCCGCTGTAATCCCAGCTACTCAGGAGGCTGAGACAGGAGAATCACTTGAACCCAAGAGGCAGAGGTTGCAGTGAGCTGAGATCATGCCACTGCACCCCAGCCTGAGCGACAGTGGGAGACTCTGTCTCAGGAAAAAAAAAAAAAAAAAAGCAACTAACAATGGCTGAGTTCTCAAGGTTAGTAACTACGGGACTTCCTTATCATCCTAGGCCTGAAGAGTCAAGAAGAGACAGTGGTTATCAGAACTGGAGAGAAAGCTACATGGAGTGTGTCTCCATGACTGGAGCTGGGGCCTTTGGAAGAAGGACACAGCAAGTGGTATGCTGGTAAGGTTTAACAACTGGCTCTCTGAAGAAAAATTAAAATAAAAAAAACCAAAACACTGATTTGTAGCATTGGCAGTTTCTCCGGTGTAAATGTTTTCATCAAGCTATGAATGTGAAGTCGCTAAATAAGGAGTTGGAAAGAGGTCTGTACCCATGGCTATCAAAAGCTGATATAAGCAGGCTCCAGCACACCGCCGGACACAGCCAACCCTCCAGGACCCTGCAGGGAAGGAGCCTGGGGAGTGAACAGTCTGGGCCCATTCTCCTCGTAGTCACTTGCAGAAGCTCTCATAGGCTGAACTCAATGGAAACCAAAAGGTAAAGACACGACTGAGCAGTTCTTGCAGCCAGTCTCTTGGGGCACACAGCAGGTGGGACAGCAGAGAGGGGAAAATGGCCAAGTAGTCAAAAGCTAGCCAGCATGGCTAATAGGAGTTTCATTTGTTCTTTTAAATTTTGATTTCAGATCAAGTATTTGCAGTCACTGTGATGGCATAAGGGAGACAGGGTCAGGTTAACTGAAGGCTGCAATGAGTGAGGTGTGTGTTCCTTGAGGTATTGAAGCAGGCAACTCTGGTCTGGACAGGATACAGAGAGCCAAGGGCCATCAAACAGGGCGCATGGTGGATGCTCATCCCTGTTTGGAAAGAATAGCTTGCAAAGGGCCTAAAAAGAAGGGATTACAAGTTAAATTCATTCATTCAACAACTAAGTCATTCACTCCATGTTGGGTATCCACAATGTAGTCCTATGGCTACTAGGGCACTCAGGATACAAAGAGAGATCCAGTCCTGTGGAGCTTGCAGACTGGGAGAGGGATGACAAAATTCTAAAATAAAAATTGTGCCATTGCACCCTTCTAATAAAATCAGTGGATTTCTATTGCCCAAGAATAAGCCCTACATTCCCTATCATGGCCCATAATGCTGGGCCTCCCTGCTCCATCTTCATCTCCTGCTCCTTTCCCCTCCCTCTCTGTGCAAGTCACCTCAGCCTTAGTGCTTTTCCTGAAACACCCCAACGTCATTCCCACCTCAGGCTCTTTGTCCTTACTGTGCTCTCCTCCAGAGCCGACATCTCCCTGAGCTCATGGTATGCCTGAATCTTCCTCTGCAGGTGGGTCTCAGTTCTGCATTGGCTTCTCTGGGAGGCCTCTTCTGTCTGTCACTTGTTCTCCAGGGAATAATCATCTTGGGTGAAGGTTGTGTTGAAGGTTGTGCTGAGTTCTTGACATTCTCACTATCTGAGTATCTGTCATGAGGCAACAGCCAGTCTTGCACAGCAGGACCGTCATGAGGTCTCTTCCACTTTTGGTACAGTTGTAGCTTCACGGGGCCTCCAGTGAGGGTGCAAACTCCTATACTCTTATCTCCCTCATGAGTGTGTCTCAGAGACTAGGAAGCTGAGTATGTAGCAGTGAGAAGGCTCAGTAATAGAATATGCATGATTGATTTATTTAATTACATTGTGATATATTGATCTAATATTAGAAAACAAGCCCAAAATGCCAGAGATATTTCATGTTCACTATTTTATATCCAGCACATAGTAGGTGCTTAGTGAGTTCTCAATAAATTTTTGAAAGAATAGATAGGTTAATGAATAAAGAATGAGTGACAGCTTTTCAATTTTAGCCACAAAGAGGAATCTGGTCACTACCTAGATAACAAAAGATGTGGACAAAAAGCCAAGAAGCCTGAGAGGAGAAAGATAATAGATGCCCAGTAGGAGTTGTTGTGCACACCACATGAGGAATGCAAGTAGGGGGGCTCTAATTAGATCTTCCTAAAATAGGAATACTCTTTCATATAATTCTCGATATATTCTAGCAGAAAAAAATCAGCTCGAATGTGGCAACAGGTACACTTCAGTGAGGCTGGGGCAGGCAGATCAAAAGTTTGAGCTTCAGATATTCCTTTGAAATGTGTTAATCTGGTGAATAGGAAATTTTCAATCGAGTTTCCAACTAATAAAGCGAGCTCCCCAAGGCCTCTGGGCTTGCAATGATGCTGTTTCCCCTTGTTTGATGCCCTTCCTCTTTCTTTCTCTGGTGAATTCAGCATGTGCATCTGAAGCCAGCTCTGTTGTGTAAGCCTTGATGAACCCAGCTTTGTCATCTCCACAGAGATCATTTCTCACATCACCTACCAAAGTGTTTGCTTATATATCTGTTTTCCTGCAAAATTATCAACCCTTTCAAGGTAGAGTTCCTGCTGCCTTCTCTGGTTCTGTCCCTTACCCAAGGGTCCCACATAGAGCCCTGCAAAAAACAGTTACTCAAAACCACCTGCTGCTTGACTCATTGACAGAGGGCCTGAACAGATGCGCAACTGGGCAAATGAGGAGGGAAGAAGAGACCCAGTAAATGAGTCAATGGAGACTGTTTGCACTTGAGACTACAAGGAACAAGCAAATATATGAATAAAAAAAATGAGTAAAACAACGAATACATAAATAAGTGCATGAGTGCACTAAAAGCACTAATCTCTGTCAGATTTCAGAGTAAACCCATACCTTCTTCTTTCACCATTTACCTAGCAATGAGAGAGAACAGCCATGATAGGGAACAGCTACTTGCGGCCGGTGGTAGATTCATGACTTACCCTTTCACCACCCAAGAGCAAATGAACTCGGAAGACCACAGCATCATTTATGGGTACCTCTTCATTCCGGTATAAGATCTGAAAGATCCGGCTGTGCACGGTGCTGTCATGGACACAGGCTGAATGCAGGCTGCTGCTCTCTGCAAAACAAGAATCAGTAGGAACCCATGAACTCCAATACTGTCCTGTACCTGCAGCCCTGTCAGGTGTCTTTCCTGCTCAAGGAGGCTAATGGCCCCAAGCTGCCTTCCAATTTCCAAAGCTTAAAATCACAGTTAATGAGAC